>NW_017671868.1:0-2846 GCF_001879085.1 Nicotiana attenuata
AAATAGTGCAGAGATGACTTTAGAGGAGAAAAAGGTTTTCAAAAAACATGCAATAGTTGGTAGTAAAGACAGTTTGAGAAGAGTACCCAGTGGAGTTTTGGTGGCTTATTTGTTGTCATTTCTGTTGTTCGGGTTATTTCATGGTTGTAATCCGGATATTGTCTTGTGACTCAAACCCTTCCATCTTTTCACTTTGCCGTGTTTGTTTAGGCGTAATAGCTTGTTTAGTGCTGTCTAGGTTTGTTTGCTTGTTCTGTTGTTTAAACCCTTTCACCGTCAGTCTAATGCAATTCTCTGTTTCCTGCCATTCCTAGTCATTTTGTTTAGTTTTCTTCTCCTTTACAATTCTTTTCATGCTGGTTCTGGTGACATGACATGCACGCATAATTCTCAGCCTGGTTTTTAAAAGTCAGTTTAGTAATGAAGCAATGAAACAATGTTGAAGATGTAAGGACATTCGAGGGCAATACATAAGGGCATTTTGAGATCACTTCGAGCCCAAATTGTGTGAAACTAGGGCAGACAGAACATAAAGAAATACTGTTGAAATGCATCATGCCGCATCGGTTTGAAGCCAAGGGCAAGTTTGCCCCAAGTCTACAGGGGCCGTTCGCGGTACCGAGATTGTTGTCTAATGGTGCTGGGTAATTGACAAATGTAGAAGGCAAATGTGCGGATATGGTTAGTAATTCTGGTGCAATCAAAAGATGTTACGTATGTTTTCCTCATGTTTATTTAATTGTGTAGTTTGTACTTGGCATGTTTTGGAGATTGGAATGACGAAGGCATTTTGTTCTGCTATCCAAACACTTTATCCTTTGTTACCCCTTTGAGCCTCGGTTATTTTCTTGCATACCCCTCTTTCGGAATCAATAATACAACTCGTAAGCCCGAGCGGGGAAAGTAAGTGGAGAAACAAGAGAAAAACAGTAAAAAAGAAAAAAGAAGAGAAAAGAAAAGAAAAGAAAAGAAAAAAGAAGAGAAAAGAAAAGAAAAGGAAAAAAAGAAGAGAAAAGAAAAAGAAAAGAAAAGAAAAGAGAAGGAAAAGAAAAGAAATGAAAAGAAAGAAAAGAAAAAGTGGAAGAAAAGGAAAGATCGCAACAACGAAGTAATTCTATGACATGAACTACGTTCGACCTGATTCCTTTTTAGGATAGGCAGCCTCACGGTTCGGTCCCATCAAAGTAAAAATCCAAAAGTCCCCAAGCAAAGAAACTGGGGCAGAAGTTGTGATTGTTGCAAGAGATTTGATTCCGAAAGTTGTAATTTTGAACCCATTTGAATTGTTTTGAGCCTTTGATACCCTTTCTTTATAACCTTGTCCAAAAGCCTGCATTACGGTCCAAAGAAAGACCTTTCGATCAGTCTTCAAGAAGTGCCAAGACGAGCAAGCAGAAGTGATTCATGTCAAGGGCAACACTCCGGTACAAGCAGAAAAATAAGAAAAATGAGAGAGTCTTATTGGTGAAAACCCTCACGGGCACCATAAGGAAAAGTGAGTTGAGAAAAATAATAAAAATGAGAGAGTCTTATTTGTGAAAACCTTCACGGGCACCTTGAGGCGACTGTAAAGTTGAGAGAAAGAACGAAATGAGAGAGGCTTGATGGTGAAAACCCTTCAGGCACTACAAGTCGAATAAGGATTGTGAATCAGATTGGATAAGCGGAGCATTGAAGCCCAGTTTCACGGTGAAAAGGTACAACAAGAGCTGAACATCAGATTTTGCTTGACAAAATATCTACAGGTGCATGTCGTGGTTATTAGAGTTTGTATCCACACCTGATAGGTTTCTACCTCGTAGTTTTCTTGTTAGGAATCATCTCTTTCCTTTGTCCTTCACTCTGTTCCTTTTGTTTCATTTACTTCCTCCTCTTGAATCTGTGTGGTCAAAACAAGTGGGAAATGACTTCAAAATCTGCCACCAAGCTTTCCAATTGAACAAAATGGGATCTGGTGAACACATCAAAGCGTTAAGTCAGGAATGAACAACAAACGCACTGAGCTGGTAACAGTCAACATGCTTTGGGATTCTTTTAAAATACGAAGGCTGGGTATGTATCAATTCATAGAAGATGCAACAGAATGAGGACTAAGATGAACGGATCAAAGGTATTTTCTGTGAAAAGATTGACAAAAAGGGTGGTAAACCAGTGACGAGCGAGGTATTCCAACCAGAAATCAAAGTTATTGTTGGAGTATGGCAAGTGAAGGAGCAATAGATCTCGAGGCCAAGGCCATTACTTCAAATCAGGAAAGAACAACATGCGCGCTGAGTTGGTAACAATTAATATGCTTGGGAGTCCAGGTGAAACACAAAGGTTTGGTAAATGTCAGTACGAGTGGTGCAACAGATAAAGGGTATTGGGCCTGAACGAGAAGAGGTGTTTTCCGGGTCAAGTCTTACAAAGGAAGGGGTTAGTCAAGGAATGAGCAAGGTCATCGAATGGAAACCAAAATGAAGGAGCAACAGACCTCAAGGCCAAAGCCAGTGGTTAAGTCAAGAAAGAACAGCGTATACACAGAGTGGGGGTAATGGACGTGCTTTGGGATTCATGTGAAACACAAAGGTTTGGTAAATGTCGGTACGAGCGGTGCAACAGATAGAGGGTGTTGGGTCTGAATGGAGAAGAGGTATTTTCAATGGTAAAAATGACAGAGGAAAGTGGCTAGTCACCAAACAGGCAAGGTCTTCAAATGGAATCAGCGATCATGGGAAGAAAAGGAGCTATCACCCTCAAAGTTCAAGGCCACAAACCAACCACCACATTTTTAAACTGACAAGATTTTTCTTTGATTGAAACAGGGGCAGAAAGTTTTCGTTGGTTTCGGAGAAACCCTCCTTAGG
>NW_017671868.1:5809-30900 GCF_001879085.1 Nicotiana attenuata
ACTTCAAATCGTCCCCCAAACTGTTCGAATTTTGAATCGAACTTTGACTCCAAAAACCCTAGTTCATCGGTCTCGTCCCAAAATCACACATGGGGATCACCTTGCCTTCCTCACCCAGAATTCAATGTCAAAATCTCTCAGGGGTCTCCAAGATCGATGGAAATTCAAATCTAGGGTTCTGGAGTTAAAACTTGGCGGAGTGTTGAAGTCTCGCTGTTTCGAGCGTGGTTGAAGTCCGTTTCATGTCATGATTCATTAGGTAAGGTTTTCTTGTTTGTTTGTAAAAAATTAGTCCGGCTGCCCTTCATCTTCTTTCTTCTTTCCTTGTCTGAGTTTCAAGTCAAATTCACGTTCATTTCAGTCTACATGTGTTTGTTTCAATTTGATTAGTTTAGGTCTAGAGCCAGTCCAATTTTAAGACTAAATTTCTAATTAGATTCTGTTAGCATGCTATTTGGTTAGTTTCTGTTTGTTAGATTAGGTTTCTTTTAATCAAGTTGTTTTAATCTTTTAAGTTCAAATTAAATTGATTCTGTTTTTACCTTGGATTCTCTATTTGATTCTGATTGAATAATTCTTGATAATTTAGCTTCAGTTTAATTTTTGAATTGCTAAATCTCTGTTGGATTAACATTCTAATTAGATTCAATTTTAGGTTTTAGTTAATTGGTTTGAGATTAGTTTAATTTTAGGATTAAATTAGAGGGATTTTTTTAACCTTGTTGAATAACTAACTATAGTTAGTCTGGATCAAGGTAATAGGATTTAGGATAAGGTTAGGAATTTCAGGGTAAAAGCAGGGGTAGTTTGGGCATTTGATGTTAGGATAGAATGCTGTAGGATATGTTAGAATTACCTAGAACCTTCTAAAATAGGTCTTAAGTTTGCAATTCAGAAAAGTAGGTGTACTTGCTTGAGAAACAAGCCAATAAGTAAAGGACTACTTTGAAAATAACATAAGGACTAATTGGCAAAGGCTGAAAATCTGATCTGCACCTCATTTTTGCCTATAANTAAAATCAGAAAAAATACAAAAATACAAAATAAAATACAAAAAAACAAATACAAGAAACAAACAAAAAGAAAACAAATAGAAAAGAGGGCTGATTAATAAAGGACCTAAATCGGGCCATTTTAATTAAATTCACCAGCCCAAAAATCCCTGGCCCATACCCGTCCCTCACTCGACCCGGCCTGCCCCCTCTCCATACCAAACGACCCCGTTTAATCAGAATGCAATCCTGGCCGTCGATGTTAATCGATCAAACGGCTAGGAACTGATCCCTAATCACTATATAACTGTCCGAAACCAACCCCCCTCTCTCAGACCCCATCGTCTTCCTCAACCTCCTCTCTCTCTCATAAACCCTAATTGTGCCGTCCCCAAATTCCTTCGCCGGTGATGGCGGCGCCACCTCCAAATGCCACCAAATTAACACCCTGAAATCCTCTCTTCTCCCTCATCTCGAATCCACAATCCCTTTCCCTCAAATCCCGTCTAAAAGTCTCGAATATTGGATCTAAACTTTTCCGGCCATGACAACACCTTGTCCAAATGACACCTTGTCCAACGTCTCGAATTGTTAGATTGCGTGCGATTAGTGCTAAATATTAGCTCGTACCAACTGCTAGTTCAGGAAATATTACATCAGCGGAATAGAGAGGGAAAGTGTAAGTAGTGTTGGAATTTGAGCTAGGAAACAATTTAAAACTGGAAAACTATTCACTTAATGTTGTTTTGTTGTGTAGTTCAATATTCGAAGTAGGAATACTAGCTGAAACAGGAAGTCATTTCGAGGTTTATGTGTATTAGCATGTTAAAAAATGAGTTGATATGAGTTGTGTATTAACAGGAAATAACGTTTTCTCATTAAGAGTTGATATGAGTTGTGATTAAAATCATTGTATTCAGTTTGTTTTCCACCTAGTGGTATTTAGGAATTCACCAGCAGTTAAATAAGCGTTGAGTATTAATTTGGGAAGCTGAGTGATCAGTATTTCATCAATTTGAATAGCACCTTGAATAATTTGGAAAGGTTCAGTGATTATTTGTCTAATTCGAATTGAGGTTGGGCCTGGTTAATGACCAGAAACAGACAGTCCATTTCAGGGTAGTTTGGGCCTCAGTGTTTTTGTAGACATCCCAGATCCTGTCCAGGTCATATGTCCACTTGGACCTTGGCCTAACGCATGGCTGGCCTGCCCTTGTGCACTTAGGCTTTTAGTTGTAAGCAGGCTGTGTTCAAGGCCCAAGTTGGATGAAGATATGAATTTATATGAGCTCATAGGCCCTAAATATAGTAGCTTTTAAACAATAATAAATAATTAGGGTTTCTTCTTTTATTATTAGAGACAAAGTAAAATAGAAAATCATAGTTACATTAGGATTGGCCTTAAAATAAAAATGAGACGAGCCTTGCCGAACAAAACATATATTGCGGGGCCCTCAATAAATGGTTGAATTAAAATACCTAGACTTCGGGATGGGCCATTTAGCGAATTTCACGGCCTTCCCCAAGGATAATAACGCGTTAGTCACTTTAGGCATGTTTTTAATAATTTTACCTTCTTAAATACGGGTGCACATTTATGTGACCCAAATCCAAATCTCAACGAAGTCGAAACATGTCAAAAATTGCGGGTGCATTTATGTGACGCGATTCGAGACATGTTTTCACGACGTTGCAATTCTCTTAAAATAATAATAATAAAAGCGGTTCAAAGTTAAAAGCATATGGGTTAAAACATGTATTAAAATCAAATAAATAAGCCAGGTATGACAGTTGAGCGACTGTGCTAGAACCACGGAACCCGGGAATGCCTAACACCTTCTCCCGGGTTAACAGAATTCCTTACCCGGATTTCTGATTCGCGGACTGTTAACAGAGTCATAATTTCCTCGGTTCGGGATTCAACCGGTGACTTGGGACATCATTAATCTCCCAAGTGGCGACTCTGAATATTAATAATAAATCCCGTTTCGATTGTCACTTCAAGTTAGAAATAACTCTCTTTATTATACCCTTCCGGGGGTGTAGTACTGAAAAAGGAGGTGTGACAGAATGCATGACCTTGTTATTTTATATTAATGTCTCTCCTGAATAGAACAATATTAGTCTACCTCATAAGAGAATATGTTAAAACTTATCTGTGCACTTTTTGTCTAAGTCATATTAATCTGGATAGGATTTTAAGTTGGTCAAGGATGGTGTGACGACCCAACCCGTCGTCACGTGAGTTACCACCCCGTTTTCCCTATTTTCTATTTCTTTATGCTTCATTATCAGTGTTGGGGGTGAACGAGTTGATTTGGAGTGGTTCTAGAAGGAAATGAGACACTTAGTCTCTTTAAGGAAGGTTTGTTTTGAAAAAGTCAACTGGACGTTGACTTATGTGTTAGAGGGCTCGAAAATGAATTCCGATGATTCGGTTAGCTTAGGGGGATGATTTGTGACTTAGGAGTGTGATCGGAAGTGATTTTGGAGGTCCGGTGTAAAATTAGGCTTGAATTGGCAAAGTTAGAATTTTGGCGAATTCCGGTCGATAGGTGAGATTTTGATCTGAGGGTCGGAATGGAATTCTGAGAGTTGCAGTAGCTTCGTTAGGTGATTTGGGATGTGTGTGCAAAATTTCAGTTGATTCGGAGGTGTTTTGGTCGGCTTTTTAATCGAATGCAAGTTTCGGAAGATTTGGATTAGGCTTGAATTTGATGTAATTTGATGGTTTAGGTGTTATTTGTGGTGTTTTGATGATTCGAGCAAGTTTGAGTAAGATGTTGGATCATGTTTGTGTTTCTGGTTGAGGTCCCGGGGGCCTCGGGGTGATTTCGGATGGCTAACGGGAAGTTTTGGCTTGTAAAACTTAAGAATTTGCTGCTGCTTCTGGTATTTCCGCTCCTGCGGAAATGGGACCGCAGAAGCGGTACCGCAGGAGCGGGTGGAGAGTCACAGAAGCGGGGAGAACCGTAGGTGCGGATTGGGTGACCGCATCTGCTGAGTGGCAGAGGCGACATCATGACCGCAGAAGCGGAAGCCGCAGGTGCGTGTTTCAGACCGCAGAAGCGGAAAATATCCGCAGAAGCGGTGCAATTACCGCAGAAGCAGAAGTCGCAGAGGCGGCTAAGGAGCCGCAGATGCGGAAACAACTGATCAAAAAGGAGTTTTAATTCCTTCGCGAAATTTCAAAAGAGTTCATATTTTCACTTCGGACTTGGAGAGTTTTTGGGCGATTTTGAAGAGGGTTTCAAGGACTTCGATCAGGTAAGAATTCTTGGTCTTAGAACACGATTTTATGATGAAAATACATGAATGTAGACTGAAAAATCAAGGAATTAAAGGTCAAAAATGGAGGTTCGGGCTTGAAACCTAAGAGAGCAAAAATGGGAATTTGAGGGGTCATTTGGACTCCGATTTTGGTGATCTTTATATGTATAGACTCGTGGCGAGATAAGGAATCCGTTGATGGTAAATTTACTGATTTTCGAGAAGTGGGCCCGGGGCTCGGGTTTTTGCAAATTTCGGGAATTTTACTACTTTTCGATTGTTTTCGATTGGGTATTGTCCCATTAGCATATTGTGATGTATTCGTTGTGGTTTTGATCAGATTCGGTACGCGAGGAGGTTAATTCGAAAGGCAAAGGCATAGCAAGCTAGGACTTTGGCCGGCTTGAGGTTAGTAATAAATGTAAATGCTATGTTGAGCGTTTGAAACCCCGAATTTGCATAATGTAGTGCTATGTGAGGTGACTTGCACGCCGGATAACGGACGTGGGGTAGAGCACCGTCGGGGATTGTCCCGCTTAATAAAATTACTACCTAATTGATTGTAGATTAGTAACATCCTTATAAAAATGGATTAATTGTCATAATTGGGCTTTGTGCCAACTACTTGAATCCTTCAGGGATTATTTTTACTGGTTTCTTACCATAATTATATATATTAATTTCAGTCCTGGTATTTAATACTGTATTGTTAACTCAGCCATTTTTCCAAAGTAGAAACTAAATTAATATTTTTTTAAATGAAGTTTGGGCTGAATATTTTTATGTTATTGTGCCCGAGGGGCTTATGTGATTTTGGACTGAGTATGGGATCGGGCTGCACGCCGCAGCGATATGATATTGATATTGATATGAGGCCGAGGGCCTGTTTGATGCCACGATATGGCTTATTATTGCGCTTGGGCCGTAAGGGGCCCCTCCCGGAGTCTGCACACCCCCAGTTAGCGTCGTCGACGATAAATAAATGGAGCGGGTTGCACGCCGCAGCGGGTACTGGAGAGTACCGCTTTATGTGTTGCATTGCATAATTAATTATTATTTATTCTTTATTCTGATGTGATAATTCTATAATTGTTTTTACTGTTTTACTGTATTATGCTACTGGTCCATGTTGTTGTGTTTATAGCATCACTTGGTGCCTATTTAGGATTTCTTATTCTCAAACTGTATTTATGTTTATTACTTTCTGGGTTAGAAGTACTCACATTACTCCCTGCACCTTGTGTGCAGATTCAGGCGCACCCACTGAGGCGGAGTGAGATCTTTCTCTGCCTAGCATCACATTCGGGAGATTCAAGGTAGCTGCAAATTGGCGTTCGCAGTCCTGATCTTCCTTCTATTTTATTTATTTGCTTTTCCACATTTTTAGAGAAACATTATGTAGTAGGTTAATACTCATGCATTAGAGGCTCAGACTTGTGACACCAGATTCTATGGGCTGAATAGTATATTATATTTTGGGCTTTCCGGATGTTAGGATGTATTTCAGGATTTTCCCGCATTTAACTTGGTATTTTAGTTGTGAAAACTTATTTATTCACTGTGATTAATCGGCTAAGGTTGTCTAAATGGTCGGGCTTGCCTAGCAGTATGTTGGGCGCCATCACGACCGGGGTTGGGTCGTGACAAGGTGGACCTTAAGGTTCATTGAAAGTAGAGGCACTACCAACTTATAGATCCTGTTTGGAAGGAAATTTGACTAAAGGTTATTTCCCTTCAAAAGGAAATAATGCTAGTGATAAGCTAGAATGAATCCCTTCTAATTTGTATGGTTAAATGAACATACTGGTAAGAGATAGTTTTGAGTATTTTTGTGATGTTTATAAATGATTACTCAAAATATTAATATATTTATTTGATGCACCGTAAGTCTTAATGAATTGAGTAATTCAAGAATTTTAAGGCTTGAAACGGAGAAGCACCAAGAAAATATATTAAGTTACTGCAATTTGATTGTAGTAGCGAGCACCTCTCTAAAGAGTTCTTTTGTTACTTATCAGAATAAGGGATTACATCTCAATTGACAACACCGTAAACTCCATAATAGAGTGGTGTGGTAGAAAGAAGAAATAAGTCTATTTTGGACGTGGATAGATTAATGACGTGTTATTCAAATTGCCTTATTTGTTTTTGGAATATTTCTTAGAAACTGCAAATAACATTCTGAATTTAGTTCCTTCTAAGTTAGTACCTGGGACATCTATAGAACTGTGACTGAATGTATGCTCAGTCGGGTATGTTCAGATATAGGATTGTTCTGCATATGTGCTGAAAGGGAAAGCGGAAATGTAAGTTGGAACTAAGAATGGATAGGTGCATGTTTATTGAATATCCAAGAAAACGAATGGAGTTTTATTTTGTTGTCCTAAAGAAAATAAGGCAATTGTTAAAACAAATGCATTTTTCTAGATAAGGATGGTTTAATAAACCATGTTCCTAGAAGTAAACTAATTTTTACAGGAACTAGGCAAAGAAATAACTAGATGTTCAAGAACATCAAAACCCACAAGTCGGAATTAACGTTCCATTGCATTTGAGTAGTGGGAGAACGTTAATAGACATAATATGCCTTTATCGAGTGGGAGTGATGTTTGAACAGTGAACACTATAGTAAGAAGTCACTAATATTTCAATGTCGTAAGGTAATGAAGGTAATATTAATAGTACTTCGTCGTAGTGGGAGAATGCTAAAGAAAATCATAGTTCGGCGCACACTCTTGGGATAGTTTCAGTAACAGGATCCCTGAAGAGTTTAATACCAAACTAGATGGTTACGACAAAGCACTACCAGACAAATATTGCATCAGAAATAACTTGGCAAGATTCTTTAACAAAACCTTATTTGGTGAAGATGTTTAATAGTCATGTAAAAGAATGCCTGAGAAAGTTGTAGATGTATGGTTATGAGTCCAAGTGGGAGATTATTGGGGCATATACTATTAACCATGCGTTTAGATATAGTATATTCTGACAGTTGTCATGGCTAAAAGTCTAAGTGGGAGATTGTTGGGATATATACTATTAACCATGAATTTGGTTTAGATATAGTATTTATTATGATATAATTGTTCATTCAATTTTAATAAAGTTTTAAATAGATCATATATTAGTCTGTGTCCTTTGCTTATATAGTAGATGATTTAGTGTATAGAGTTTAGCTTATACACGGAAGATTAAATCATCGGTTCTTATAAGTATAAAGTTTGAGTTCACAATCTAATGATGGAATTGGACAAACCATCAGGAATGATTGTAGCACAAGATTAAATATAATTTATCTTGATTATGGGAATGGTTTAATTCCAACTTCTTGTGCTAGTACATTGTGTATGTATTGAACGGACCAAGTAGAGATAAGTATTTTATACTGACTTAATAAAATAAACTCTCTAGCTATTAAATGTACTTATACTCTTAATCTTGATATAATTATTATTAGCTGTGTACATTATTATGTTTTTATTTATTTAAAGGCGAGATTCTTTCGTGGGTCAATATGCCTGGTAAATTGGATAATAATAATGTACATTGGCGAAGTAATAGTTAGTTGATGGAATCCATGTCTCGGTTTAGAGATTGATGATACACCTTTATAAGTTTTTATGTGTAAACCATCCGGTGGATTTTGTATCCGATACATGAAATAAGTTAAGCGAAAGTCTAAAGGAAATAATCAATAAATTAAATCGTCAGTAATTTAATTTAATTGATTAGTATCTGAATCTTAACATGGGGAGTTAAATGAGATTTAATGGATGAATTTCGAAATTGAATAAGGAGTGCAATTACGAATTTTTAGTGGAATAATTCGTAATTAATTATGGTGGATATTAATTTCGAAAATTATAAATTAATTCCATAATTGGAAGCCTTGTTAATTAAATTCTGTGGTCCTTGCTATGTCTAAATAATAGAAAATAAATGAATCCTTTTTCTGGTGGAAAAGAAAACCCAACAGGTTTTTGAAAAGGGTTTTATCCCTTAAAACTTGTGCTATAAATACATAAGGTTTTCCACCTAGAGGGGAGTATATGGTGGCCGAATTTTAGCCCCTTTTCCTTAGAAATTTCGCCCACACGAAATTACTATTTCCTGGTATTATATGGGTAACACAGTAGAAGACCGTGGAACGTTCGGAGATCGTGATCGTGCGGGTGGTGGAGAATTGATTGAGTTGCTGTAGAATTGGAGGCTCACGTGATAAAGGAGTTTTGCTCACACTTCAAGAGGTAACCCGTAAAATTCCGTTTATGCTAGTTGTCTAGATTACATGTGATTTTGATACTGGGATTGCTTCCGCTGCATATAATAATCCATCAATTATCCGCTGGTTAGCCCGTTTTTTATCCGTATTAAATATGGGTCGGGTCGGATAATTGATCCACCTTTTATTACCCGTTTTCGACTCGAACCATATCCGACCCGATCCGCCCATTTGTCACTCCTAGGTATAGTACTATAGTAGTTTCCACTAGTCTTCAAAGTAAAGACGGATTGAAACAGTGTTGTGGCTCGCGTCTACAACGTGTGGAATGATAAGTGTCTGGATTTAGCATTCCATAAAACATGCTTTATTGCTTTAAAATTAATTTTATCATAAGGACAAAAAAATGAAAAGACATACATAAGACCTTTATCAGTACTCATTTAAAAGAAATAAGTTGATACATTGCATATTTAACTTACATATTAAAAGTTTTTTTTTTATTATTTTAATTTTCACATTCAATTAAATACCTTCATATAAAACGGATTGTATTACTATTTTATTCTTAGGCGCAAAGGGAAAAACTATCCTGGTTTTACTTTAAGATGAAATCAAGCTAGTCCTGGATATTTCACTAGCAAATGCTTTTTTTTCCCTTCCTAATTTCTTCCTTTTTGTATGTGAGGTGGGGGGAAGCAGAGGCGGAATCAGATTTTGAAATTTATGGGTTTTTATAACGATTTCAAATTAGAAATTAAGTTCACAATTAAATATTTATTGATATTTAATGAATTTTTTAATACATATACAAAGATTGTGTAAATGCTACTTGGTTCCCGAAAATCCGCACATTACCCTCTAGATCCGCCCGGGGGTGTAGGGTCTAACATCGTCTAAATTGATGTTTGCTTTATTAATATCGACATCAAAATGATACTAATGCCCACCTTCATCAAAAGATATGCTATAGCTTTTTTTTTTTTTTTTTGGTCAACAAAGATATGCTATAGCTACTCTTTTGTGTAATCTAATACTGAATCTTTTATTTTCTCTCCTTTTTTTTTTCCCCTTTTTACCGACACAAAACAACATCTTGTGATCATATACGCATATGAGAGCTGCGGAACTTAAGCTGCTAACTAATGATCAACGAATGTGTTTACCTCGAAAAACGTAAGTAACAATTAAAGATAATTGATGGTTTTAAAGATATGTGATATATTCTATTACTAGTTATTATACAAGTAATATTAAGCTTAAGTAAGAAGAAAAGTTAAACCAAATCAGTGTTGCTGGAGCAATAGGGGCCTCGAGCTCGATTATTCCAGGGACCCCGAGGTCAGCTTAGAACAATAAAGTAAAGACAATAAATCTGAAGAATAATTGTTCAGCATGTTAAACAAGAAAGACAGAGCTGAATGTTCTATTGCAGAGAATAATATCAGATGATCCTTACAAAATGATTGGGGTACAAATCTTATCCTTTAATTTATGCCCTGGTCCACGTGTCATTGAGAAATTTCCGCTCTTTCTTGATTGACTTCAAGATTGCGCTGCCCTCGATGCAAGTCGTGCCATACCCCGATCAGCTTCCTCGAGGCACGTGTCCCTCAGCCGGGTCCGACCTCTATTTCGAGTTGTCCGGACTTGGGCTCATAACTCAATTTAAGACCTCGAAATCAGGCTCCCTGATTTTAACCGTATACAGATAGTCCCCGCGTTTCTTAAAATAAGATGAAAAGAAATGATTTGAACCTCGATTTTCCCGAGCCTCTCGCGATGACGTCATGCTCGTGACGTAGGCGCTTGAAGTGATCAAAACGTCCCGTCTTCCCCAAAAACATTGAATGCATGCCAACATTGGTCGGCCATTAGTGCCGGCGGCGCTTGAAGTGATCGAAACGTCCCGTCGGTTCATTTCCCCAAAAATATTGAATGCATGCCAGCATTGTGCCGGTGAACCGTCATTGGCTTTCCATAAATAGGGGGTTGGCTGAACAAAAACTACACTCATTCCTTCTTCATCAACTTTTAGCCCTTTCCCTTCTCTATCTCTTCCTCATCTATTTTTATGGTTCAGATCTGTAATCATAAGGTCACATGGCAGAAACTTCACCAGTTACGCCAAGGCTCCCTATTTTAAAGTTTTGGCTCGAAACAATGAGAGAAGGGCACCGAATTTTTCCCGTATCAGAAGATATGCGCACTTCATACTCCTGCTCATCTCTCTTAACTTCAACCTGGTGTGGCACTTCATTCCTTTTGCTTTCCATGGAATGAGGTGGCACTATCATCTACTAACTTTTGCATCCCGCGCCAGAACAGAGTTCCGAGGATGAACACTCTTGGATTGTTTCTCGTGCATCTTGCAACCCCTTCTGTCTTTTTGATCTTTCTTGATGTATTATGGCCCAAAACGTCAACGGAACGCTCAACCTCGGCTGCTGAAGATATAATCACATTTATCGAGGGCCTTCTGCCACATGTTTCCAAAGATCGAAAATGGTGTCCCTGAGAAGAGGATTTCCGGAGATGATCCTCTCGAGATCGTGGCCTTAAGAGTGAATTAGGATCTTTAGCTTTTGTTTTTGCTTCTTTGTTCCTGTGTAAGTATCCCTCGTGGGTGCCATAGTTATACTTTGTAATCATTTCTTGGAAATATGAAAGGATCTTTTTGTATCCCTTTCGGCCCATGCTGAATTTTATTCTGCCTTTATTCGTAAAAGACTCGATTTTATGATTTCAGTGACTATCTCAAATATCGAGCTTAGGACATAATAAACCCTTAGGTTTTTAATCGATCAATACAATACACTTCGAGGTTTTTGTTAATCCTCGAGCTGAGCTTGAAGGTGAACTTGGAACGTCGGGATTCTCGAGCCCGAGTTAGGTGAAAGCATGATCTCGAAATGAAGCTAATCCTTAGACCTTTTCGTGGTCCTCGAGTGAGAATTTGCTCGAACTCGGATAGCCCTCGGGCTTAGTAATCGAGCGAGTGTTTGCTCGAACTTGAAATAAAGATAGCCCTTAGGCTTTATAGATAGTTCCCGAGTGATAATTTGCTCAAACTCGGGTAGCCCTTGGGCTTAATAGTCGAGTGAGTGTTTGCTCGAACTCGAAATAAAGATAGCCCTTAGGCTTTATAGATGGTCCCCAAGTGAGAATTTGCTCGAACTCGGGTAGCCCTTGGGCTTAGTAGTCGAGCGAGTGTTTGCTCGAACTTGAAATAAAGATAGCCCTTTGGCTTTATAGATAGTCCCCGAATGAGAATTTGTTCGAACTCGGGTAGCTCTTGGGCTTAGTAGTCGAGCGAGTGTTTACTCGAACTCGATTTGTAGGCTGTTCTTAATGATTTTTGGCAAATTAATTCCCGATGCCTTGGTCCTGGTGCCAATATCACGACATAAGCGGTTGAAGTGACTGAAAAGTTGCTTTTTGTACGATTCCCTAAATCATTAATCTGAGGCGGCTGACGGTCGGCCTTTTGGCTTCCTTAGCACGCTTAAATGACTTTTATAAATAGATAGATCCCAGAACCTTACAAACTTTATTACTTCCAAAGTGTTATTTAGCCCTTCTCAATTTCCTTGAGCTCTCCCTTCTCTTTACTAACAACATTTTTCATCTTCTTGGATCTACCGCATAGTGATGGCTAAAACTTCTAAATTTGTTCCGCAAAAGGAAAAAGCTCCTTCATCTTCTCGATCGACCAAGAGTAAACCGGTAGTGCCACTCGTATCGAGGAATGCATCCCACCGTCGTGTGAGATTACATCCGATTTTAAAATCGAAAAACCTGTTTCGACACCGGGCCGATGCGAGCCCATGTCTCGATATGTTTGTTTTGGTGACCAAGGCCGAGCTCAAGCAAGTAAAAGGAGGATTGCAAATGGGACAATAACGAAATAGTGATTCCTACCTCTGAGGAGGATATCACCACATATAAAGCGGGGTACTTGAGTGTATATACTTACCCGTTTACGTTGGGCCCTGCAATTCCGGCTCAGGGTCCCATAGACCCAGTTATCCTCGGCTTTTGCGAACGATACCAAGTGACGCTCGACCAGATCTACCCCACCTTCTGGCGAATCGAGGGAATGTCATTTACCCTCGATCATTTGATCAGATTGTATAGTCCCCGACTTTATTGTGGGGGCTTGATAAAATTACAACGCCGATCTTTGAAATCCCTCTTCTCTAGCATCGATGAGGACAAAGACAGCAGGTGGATGAGCCGGTTTGTCTGAGTCAAGACCTCCGATTTGATTCCTGCTGACTGGATGCCATTCCCAGAGGAGTGGAACATGAAACGTGAGTATAGCCTGCTTTCTTTTCTTTTCCCTGAATTTATATTTTTCTTTGATCTAACCTCTTTACGATGGTGTAGCCGCTGCTTGGTTTCCCGGTGGGGGCCTAAACCTTGAGGGCTGGGTTCGAAAGCTGGCCTCCGCCTCCTCTTACTCGGAGCGTTGCTGGCAAGATCTGGCCAAGGGTCAATGGGACGCAAAAAACCATGGTAAGTTCTCTTGTTTGTTTTTTAGTATTTCTATTACGGGACACTGATCACGATATCACGTAGGTCTTGGAGACGCCGTTGAATTGAGACCGGCCCCAGCTGGTGAAGTGGAAGCTCCGAAGCCTCCCAAAGAAAGAAAAAGGAGGAGAGAGTCATCTGAAAATCCCCCGAAGCCAAAGAAAATCTTGGCTCGAAAGCCTAAGGCCGATGCATCGGCCTTATCTCCGGAAACGGCCCAACGCCTTTGGGACCAGGAGGAAGAAGAAGAAGATGTGTTCCTGTTGGTAAATCGTAAAAAAAAAGGATGGTGATGCTTCGAAGCCCACTGAACCAACGGCAGTGGATGTGGCCCATTCCAGAGCTGATGAAATCTCCGAAGGGAGTTCAAACAAAGTCCCCGCACCATCGTCCAGAAAGAAGGCGCCTCACCGAGGAGATCATTTTAAGGGCGAGGCCGAACAACTTGACCCCGAGCCTCTTCAAATAAAAGAGAATGCCCCGAGTGGATCTCATGGGGTAATCAACGTGGATGATTCTCCCGTGGCCTCGAGTTCTCCGAGGGGCAAATCCAGGAGGCTGTGAATATGAGATCTTCTGAAGTTGAAGTAAGCCATGAAGGGCACGACATCTTTCAAGAATGTCTCGCAGGGCTTGAAGACGGCCCCGACCCCGCTGCTTCTTTCATTTTTAATGAGGCACGTGGGCTCTTTAAACAAGTGAGTTTTCTATTTTTTGTGCCTGCGCCTTTGTTGCTGTTCCGAATCTAACTTTCCTTCTTTTCCGTGAAGGCTGTGGTGCTTCATAAAAGGGCATTTTCCAAGTCTCGAGACGATCTTGCTCGATGCGAGACCGAGCTTAAGAAGACTTTGGAGGAGAGGGACATCGTCAAAGCCTTATATGCTAAGAGAGCATTGGAAATCTATGATCTACAAGCTGAGCTAACGCATGGGTGTCAAGGTCGAGCCGAGTACGTTGAGAAGGTAATAGGACAATCTCGCTTTTGAAAAAGAAACTATAAAAGAGCAGTTAGCTTCGCTCGAACGCCAGCTTCGAGGTGCGAAGGAGGAAAACCTGGCTCGGGGCCACGAAATCAAGGAGCTTAAAACCGGATCTGCTGCTGAGTTGGCCAAGTCCAAATTTGATGCTGCGGCGATTATAACTTTGTATCGAGTCGATGCCGAAGCAGATAATGCACGAGCAAAGGATATCTCTTCTACAGTGGAGGCTAAGTTATCAAGTGCCCTTGACCATGCTAGGCGACAATCCCGGAGGATGACACTTGAGGAGATACATGCTTGCGACTTCGATCTCTCAGCCGATATTGAAGCGGAGAAGATTTTGGAAGAAGAGGTGGTCGTTCTGCTTTTCGATGAAGATGATTCAGCCAGTGTCTCCTGAAGATGCAGCTGCTAGGGATGTGACCCCGAAGTAGTTTTAGGTTACTTTATTTTGTTTCCTTGTAAGCTTTCCTTGTGTAAATATTTCCCGCAATCATCTTTTGGATTACGGGGGGAAAATTTTATCTCGTCTTAACATTGCTTTTATTCAACATTGCCTTTATTTACAGTAAACTTCGCTTGAATGATTATTCCGTAGATTGATTCGAGGTATTATAAACCCTTGGATCTTTATTGATAGGTATAATAATTTTCGATCTGAGTCTAAACCAATTCGTTGTGAGCTCGGGATATCGTGAACCTCGAGTCCGGATCGAAATGAATGCAGAGTTTCGAACTATAAGTTTTCGGCCCTTAAGCCTTTCGAAGTTGGCCCTTAGGCTCTTATGTATCGGCCCTTAGGCTCTTTCGAGTTGGCCCTTGGGCTCTTGTAAATCGTCCCTTAGGCTCTTTAGGTTGGCCCTTGGGCTCCTAGAATGGCTAGATAATTTTCCCTCATTTCGGCTGAAAAGACTTAGTGAAATTTTAATTATGGCTTAGCATGTATCTTTTGCACCCGTAGGTTTTTCGAAGGTTTGGCATGTTGGAACCTTATTAGTGATTTGTTTGTGTAAACATAATCGAACACCTCTTGAGGTATTTCCGAGGGCCGATGTTATCGAAACCTTTGGAATTTTCGAGGGCTGAATTTATCGAATCCCTTTGTACTTTGCTTTTGCCGACGGTAGCATGATTTAACCGGTTTTTACAAAGTGTTTGAAGGCCTTTAATTTAAAGCGAAAGTCAGACGTCTCCGAGTCGCATTATTTGGCCGTAGCCTTTATATGACCGTAGTCTTTAGTATGGCTGTATCCTTCGGGTACGTCACTTGGACTTGTTTCCCGATAGCTTTACGAAATTGTTCGAGAAGTTAGTCCCCGAGAATATTGCCCTTGGCCTTTGTTTCGAAGGGGTGCCTCTTTGAGGTCTTATAATTTCGGATTTTTGATGACAGTCCCCGAGTATTCGCGGTGCTTCTATGTTTTGGCTCTTAAGCCGTTTCCCGTAGGATTGTAAGTGTAGATGTCGTACGAGACACAAAGTATTTTTGATATAACCAGAATGTTTCTTTAAATAGCTGATGCATGCATACATGTTTTGTCATCGGGGCTTGATTATTCTATATGGACACGGTTCGTTTGACCGTTTGGCCCATTACAACGTTCTCCTATTGAGGCCCTCTTAGGTGTGAAATATCTTTCCCGAAAATGTAAGCTCCAAGGGTGATGCCCCTCAGTATTCGAGGTTGATTGAAAAGGAGCCTCGAATACTTGTTGCCTGTTCCTCGGGTAGCATGTAGGTGTTGCCTCGTTAAAAACCTTGCCGGTAAAACCCATTTGGCAAAAAATCCGAGCTAAGTGAAAAAGAGTACAACGCATGCTTTGCAACCCACGACCTTTGTGTAGGAAGGGGTATTCTCGAGATCACGAGCCTTTGAGAGCTTCCATCGTGCCGAGCCTGTAATATCCTTTATCAACGACTCCGAGGTCTTGCTATTCGTGGCCATGATATCTTCGAGAGCCTTGACCTGGTTGGGGATGATTTTGATGCCCCGATTTGATACCACAAAGGCCGAGTAACTCAACCGCGCCAACTCTGAGGGAACGCTTCTCTGGGTTGAGCTTCGTGTCGTATTGCCCCGACATGCTGATTATTTCCTGCAAATGAATTAAAGTGGTCCTTGATAACTAGGGATTATGATGCATTTTACACTCCTTCTTACTTGAGTTTTGATTAGAAATGTGTACAAAATAGTCCCAAAGGCTTACATGTTGTACTTGATTGCAGGGTTTGATCAACAAGGTGACAATTCGTCAAAACCAGCTCAAAAAGGAGTGAAACATGCACAAGTACCAAGAACAAGTCCAAGCTCAGCAAAACAGGACCAATGCGGCTGCACTCCATTCTGTGCGGTCCGCAAAGGAGAGGTTTAGAGAGTACTCATCCAAGGCAGAAAAGCAATGCGGCCGCACTCCATTCTGTGCGGTCCGCAAAGGAGAGATTCAGAGAATGCTCAATTTCAGGCAGCCAAGTGATGCGGCCGCACTCCATTCTGTGCGGTCCGCATTGACTTCATTGCGGCCGCACCCGATTCTGTGCGGTCCGCAAAGCTAAACTTCAGAGAGCTGTCAAGTTGGAGGATTGATGCCAATGCGGTCCGCGTTCCATTTTGTTCGGACCGCAACAGGAGCCACCGCGGCCGCAATGTATTTTGTGCGGTCCGCGGTGGCCATGTTCAGAGAGCAGGATTTTTTTAGCTAAGAGCCTTAGTGCGGCCGCACTCGATTTTGTCCGGTCCGCACTAGCCCCGTAGGGGTATTTTTGTCCAGCATTTTCGGCCTAGTATAAATAGTTTCTTTTCCCATTTTTAGGTCATCGTTAGATTCTACAGCTAAGCTGCGCTCGTGAATAGTGTTTTCTTACTATTTGGAGTAATTTTACAAGAGTTTTACCATTGAATCTTCAAGTTTTAATTAGTAATTTAATATTATGAGTTTATCTTCATCTATTTCTTTGTTTTCATATACTATCATGAGTAGCTAGACCCATCAGCTTGGGTTGTGGCTCAACCCTAATGTCGGTAATTGATGGGTCTTGTGTTTTAAGGTTTGAATGTCTATGGGTGTTTGATATTTGGACTAATTTATGGTTTTATTGTTGAATTAGTGGTTGCAAACACTAGTTTATGCTTAGTTGATTTTTGTCTCTTNGTTCGCATTGTGCCTTCGCGTTTGCGAAGGGAAAATCACTGGCAGGCATCATTTTGTTCATTTTAGCTCCTTTTGATCTGTTTTCAGTTGGTTTCTTCATCATTACTTCTAAATCACATACACCCTGTAAAATAGAAGTAAACGACATTAAAACACACGATTTTATCACTCAAACATAGCAAAAGTATAGGTTTAAAGACAAGATAAGTTGGTAAAATACCAACTTATCACACCCCAAACTTAAACTATTGCTTGTCCTCAAGCAATGAAAGCGACAAAATCTCTTCCCAAGTATTTAACTCAACATTATATCCTTATCATACCAAGCCAAAAAGGTCTACTATAAGCACAAAAACATGACTTCGATTGGTACCAACAATTACTCCAAAGCATATGAATTATCAAGCACTTATTATGAACTTCATTATACTTCAAGTGCTCAAACACTAATGCAAATCAAAGTAGCAATCAAGCCATGACACTAAAGCTTCAAAATTTGCCTCTATATCACAATCAACTTTCTTTGGTCATTCCTTCCAATTGAAAATGGGATTAAATTCACAACTCAAATTTCATGTGCCGTCACATTTAAGAGAGGATCCCACATGCATAAATCATAATTCAAAACCACAATGGGATATCAAATGGAAAGAATTAACTCTCTCTCAAAAAGATGTTTAAATGCATACAAGTAGTACCATAGGCTTGCCCTTCATGTATTCCTCCACTAATGTTGACAACTTGGTACAAAAAATCAATTAGGACTTAAAGGCTTGTAGTTTAGGCTTTTGGTTAAGGTAGGGAACAATTTTGGTTAAAGTGGCTCAAAACCTCCCCAAGCACTACCATATTTACAATTAAAGTCCACTTCCTTCAAAAACATTTTCCATCCCTTCTTCACTTTTCATTCTACACCTAGTCTTCCCTTTATTCACGACTTTTTATCATTTTATTCTATATATCCTTCTTTTTTTTCTTTTTTTTTCTTTTTTTTTTGTTTTCTTTCCTTTTCAAAGTCAAGGAAGATTTCATATATTTTTGTTTTGTTTTCTCTACCTTCCACCTTTTCAAACAACTTCCACATCACAAATTTTCAACCATCACCCCCAAACTTAGGCTTTTAGCCAATGTTTGCACTTTCAAAGTACTTAGGGAGATAGGGTGCCAAAAGCTAGATCAATTAAGAACAAAGGATTTAAGCTTGTAATATGGTTGCCAAAGAATAAGGTTAAAGGCTCAAAATGGGTTGACTAGGGAAAATATTCAAGGGTAGGAATTTTAAGGAGTACTAGCTGTCCAAGGAAGGCCTAATATCATTTTTCAAATCAAGTTAGTCTATAATTTCGCCTTGAAGCACATTCCGGGCAACTTCTAGACTACAAGTAGTGCAAAAGAACTCACAATAAATCTCACCACACATGGCACATGAAAACTCAAGTGGAATACAAATCCAAAATCCAATTGAAACAAATGACTCAACGAGGTTACAAATATAGCATAGAGGAAGCTATTTAGTGAATTAAAGAGCCAAAATTTGAGTGTAAAAGTCATGACATCTTTACTTCAATCATTTTTCTTTTTCAACAACCAAAAATTCATATGCCGAGGTTTAAAGTATGTTGGTACCAAGCAAGCCACAACTTGGTCAATGGGCACAAACCCCAACTCAATCCATTTATTTTTCCTAAATTAACAAAAGCTAATTCTAACTACAAGACTAGTTCCCTTAAGAAAGTTGTCTATCTATCCATCATCGGGAAAAGTCGACAAAAATTTTCTACAATTACCCGGTTCAAGAAGAAAATTTGCATCCTTGGAAAAAGAACCGTGGTATAAAGAAAACTAAGGATATCGCCACTAACATAAAACATACTATGTAAAAAAAATTTAAGAAGCTAATAAAAAAAATTAATTCAAGAAGCTAATAAAAAATTAAGAAGCTAAGAAGCATCAAGTAACTAAAAAAAATTAGGGGCTAAGAAATAGACTAATATAACACATCACAAGAAAATATACTAACAACAAAATGAAAATAATCACAGTACCAATCTGCCATCCCCACAGTTATCCACAATTATAACAAGAACGGTTATACAAGAAGCCACCCCCCAACTAAAGATATTGCAATGTTCCCAATGCAACTAAAAATGATAGAGTAAAATGGTGGAAAGTGCTCCCTGAATACTGCATCAGTTTGAACTGGAGGTGGTGGGAAATTTAAGCTCCAAGTCTGCATCATCATCATCCTCCGAGTCATGTGAACCACAAAATGTGCTCAGCTTTTGCATCATCTTGGACAACAGCTTGCTTTTCTTCTTTTCATGCTCCTTGAACTTTCTCTGCCTCTTTTCAATCTTTCCTTGCCGGCGACTCATGTTCTCCAACCTGGTGTTAATGGCCTCCATCTTGTTCATGAAATCTTTTTGCTCTTTGACCACATCCGCCATGGATGGTCGGGCAGCAGCTCCAGTAGATGTGCTAGCCCCAGGTGGGCCAGTAGGAAGACCAGCTATAAGCTGCCTAACATGCGCATCTACTCCATATATCTAGCTGGACAAGTGGCACATAGTGTGAGGACGGGACTGGAGTGGTCCCATGGGGTCAAAGGATCCGGCGAGATCACTGGTGGTCTCGAAGAATTGCCCAAATGAAGAGGAATCAACATCAATGCGCCTCTTTTTCTGTTTATCACTGGGTCCCCTTTTCAGCAAGGGATGGATCATCGGCTTTCCTGGACCTTTCTCAACATCATTGGGGCGCTAAAGCACCCCCGCATCATAGCAAAGTCTAGTGATCAAGGATGGAAAGAACAGGCTCTTGGACCGCCCATGAGTGGCTTCCTCAATTTCTCGGACAATGTGTTCCCCCACATTCACAGGGAGTCCATCCATAATAGCAGCAACTATCAGTGCCCTGTCAGGTGTCACATTAGTGTCATTAGTAGAGGGCGACACTCTTGAACAGATAATGGAGAGCCATGTCTTTGCCTCAGCTGTAAAATCATACGAATCCACTCCCCTGTGCACTGTCAGCCACTTTGGGGTAACCCCATCATGTAGCTTGTCTACCAACCACTGGTTTCCCCCTGCTTTGGCTCTGTCTCTGTAGACCGCGTTGTCAACATTGGGGAGGCCATAAACACCATTGATTATTTCAGGGCTGAAGTGGACTTGCACGCCCCGCACAGTAGTAACAAAGGCACCTTGGAAGTCAGTCATCAAGGCGTTTGCATAGAATTCCAGAACAATTGTGTGGTTGGCGTTATTTGGTTGCTCAGCAAAGCAAATCCATCTGCTCTCCACTAGACGCGCATAGAAGCCCGACATTTTAGCTTCAACTTTTTCCAAGTTTATGCCTCTCTCCCGGATGATGGTCTTGGATAAGAGTTCATCGTATCACCGCTCACATTCTGCAGATAGAAACCGCTCACGATCAAAGGCTTCCTCTTGTCAAGGTCCGGAGACATGTTCTTGTGCAATTTCATTATGTTCCGGTTCCATTTTAAGCCCAAAGTACCTACAAAATCGACCAACAATGTTAAAAGCTCATACAGACACTTAAAACAAGGTAATAGGAAGTATTTAAGCCGAAGAAATGGGCGAAAAAGGTCCCGTACAGAGCTATGCGAAGCTACTATTTTGTGCCATTTTTGTGACTGCCAGGCATTGCTCTTTGCGTTCGCGAGCAGCCAGCCGCGTTCGCGAAGAGTAAAATTTTTTGCCCAGACTCAGACCTTCGCGTTCGTGAGAACACCATCGCGTTCGCGAAGGTCAAATTTTTGCACCCCTACTGCTATGCCTTCACGTTCGCGGGCAGATCGCCGCGTTCGCAAGGTCATCTTCTTCGCCCAGAAATTTTTTTCTTTCAGGTTTTTCTTCAAATAGTTGGTGTGCCCATTTTTTCTTTGTTCATTTGCAGCACATTTATGCGCACATTTTACCCATAATTTTCTTACAAATAAACACTCACACTCAACCAATCTCACCCAGCAAGCAACAACCGATTTCAAGCATCAATTTGCAACTTAATACTTAAAATTTTTACCCTAAGGAACAAACATCAATGAGTGCTCTTCTATTTCACAATTTACACCAAGAAAAAGGAAGAAAAAAAATTAATTGAGAGGAGAGTGAAGATTACATACCTTGAAAATGGAGATGAAAATTTGCAAGAACTTGAAGATTTTAGACACTTTGAAATTTTGGGTGCCTAAGGGGTTAGAGGTCTGTTCCTTGGGTAGAGGAGGGGTTAATTTCATTTTCAGTAGCCCTTTTGTTATTTTATCTCACCTGACCCTACGCGTTCGCGGTAGTTGTACGCGTACGGGAAGGGTAGTTGTTGCTGATGGCCGCGAACGCGGGTACTGTTCAAGCGAACGCGATGGTTAAGATTTGCTAAACCTTCGCGAACGCGTTATACTCACGCGGACGCATAGAGCATGTTTTTCCTGCACTGGAACAGTTCCGGCAGCTACTGCTTTTGGCTCTCCAGAACACCCCGACCTGCTCAAATCAACTCCAAAAAATCTAAAACTTGGCAGATTTGTTACAAATAATATTCTAAGCTATTCTAAAAAAGAAAATTTCAAAAATGACTAAAAATTTTGAAAAATAATGGGTTGCCTCCCACCAAGCCCCGCATTTAACGTTGTGGCACGACTCATCAAAATGACTTGGCTCTCATGTGAGGAATGTCATTTTTTTTTCTTGTTTCCTCAAACTGTAAAATGTATGGTATGAGTTTTTCCTCCTCGCAATTCTCTATTGATTCATGTAGTTCAACTTTCATATCACCACACACTTCCAATGTTGAAAAATGCTTGGAATGTGATTTCAAACCTTCACTTTGCAATTTTTCTATTTTGACATCCTCTTCTTCCCCCGGACTAGAGTCAATCTCAACCAAATTTTTATTTACACCGGTTGACTCTAATTCCATATTTTTCTTGGCATCACTAACACTCATGAAATCGGTTGGCAGATGTTCAATTCTTGACTCCTCAAAGTAGAGCTCACTTTCTTCCTCGGAATTGGACTTTTCTTGGCTTTCTTCCACACTTTCAAGTTAGTGGGCATAGTGAGCCTCAACCAATATTTGCATTTGATCCTCCAAAGTGCGGGTATGTTCATCATTGTAATTCAAGCCTTGTTTCAAGTCCTCGAGTGCAAAGTTATGCTTCTCCTCATTTTCAAGAATGGTCTCCAACATGAGCATCATTTTCTCATTGTGAGCACTTGAGAGTTCTTCTTGGTTTTGATCAAGTGCCAAAGAAGGATTTTCAACTTCAATCTCCAAGGAAGGTTCTTTGCTATCATTCACTTCCGAGGCTCTTTGAACCCTTAAGGCTTCGATCATTTCATCCATTTGTGAGTGCAACCTTTCAAGTGCCAAGTCATTTTGAAGACTATTCTCCAAAAGCTCCTCCAAGGCATTTTGCTCCTTGTTTCCTTTGTCAAGTAAACACTCCAACATAAGCTTGAACTCTCCACTTTGGCCATGCTCAACTTCTTCAACTTCCATAGCCCTATAACTTTCATCACAAAAAGTAGAATCATCATAGTAGGGGCTTGGGGAAGGGAAGGACAAATAAGCACAATCATCCCAATGACCATTTTGAAAACCACACTTATCACAAATACTCCACTCATAGGGTTGAGATTGTGCGCTCAATCTACCCCCGGGAGAATTTTAACAATTTTGCCACGAGTGTGGTCCTCCACAATAAGGACAAGGGTCATCAAAGTATGAACAACTACCATCCGACCAATTTTCATTATATGACGCCATTTTTCAAAAATATGAAAATAAACAAGAAAAAAACAAGAAAAATAGACCAAGGTAAGAAAATTTAATTACACAAATATTCACAAGTTTGGACCAAAGCACTTTCGCTTGTTTCTCAAACAACCTAAATTACACCAAATTGTTCCCCGGCAACGGCGCCAATTTTGATGACGTCCAAATCCACTACTAAAAAGTAATTGACACGGTCGCATGCAATATAATTAACCCAACTATGAGTCGGGGTCGAATCCCACAGAGAACAATGTGTAGGCGATTAGAAATGTATGAAAATTATCGCTTATCACGCAGTGCCAAACAATAAGAATTTGTTTTTGAAAATGTTTATATCTAAATGCGGAAATGTAGACTAACCTAGAAAGCAAGTAAAATGATCAACGGCTACAAGTATGGTTGCATCGGGAATTACACTCAAGTAACGATCCAATGTATTTCATGATTTTACAAATATGAGTGAGTTTATGTTAATTAGCCACAGATAATAATTCTTAATTAGCTTCTTCCGAAGACTTACAAGACTTCCTAATTGAATTATCTCTAAAACAATTAGAAGATTAAGCACACCCGGAATGGCTACAAGTACTTCAATCCTATCCCTAGGTAGAATCTATAAAATGAGGGTTAACGCCTCAAGTTCTTGTTAATTAATCTTTCCCAACCCCAAATTATCTTTTCCAAATCACATGACACCTGAAAATTGCCAATAAACCTCAGAAAATGTCCTAGTTTCCTACCAAAATTACGCAAAAGTTTAAATATTACGAGGAGATAAGTTGGTAAAATACCAACTTGTCAAACCCCCAAACTTAAACTATTGCTTGTCCTCAAGCAATTCAAATACTAAGAACATCCTTCATTCAAATCTTCATTTACGCTGAATGGCAAACCAAATATCATTCCAAGTCAAAAATGACCACTTTAAGCACAATCTAGTAACTTCGGTTGGTACCAACAATTAATCTAAGGCATATGAATCACCAACTTGTCACACACACATTTTTTTTTCAATCAAGTGCTCAACACTAAATTAATCAAAGTAGCAACCAAGTTATGAAACTAAAGATTCAAAATTTACCTCTCCATCACATTTGTTTTCCTTCGCTCATTCCTCCCAATTGAAAATGGGATTAAATTCACAACTCGAATTTCATGTGCCCTCACACTTTAAGAGAGAATCCCAAACTCACAAATTTTATTTCGAGACACAATGGGAGGACAAAAGGAAAGAACCAACTCTCTCTCTCTCAAAAATATTCAAATGCACACAAGTAGTGCCATAGGCTTGCCCTTCATGTATTTCTCCACTAATGTAGACAACTTGGTTCAAAATCAACTAGGACTTAAAGAGTTGTAGTTTAGGTTTTTGGTTAAGGTAGGGCACAATGTTAAGAGTGACACAAAACCTCCCCAAGCACTACACTTTTTTTACAATCAAAGTTTACTTCCTTCAAGAATTCTTCCACCCTTTCTTCTCATTTTTTTTATCATCTAGTCTCCCATTTATTCATACTTCCTCTTTATTTTTTTACAACACTTTTTACTTTTTGAGAAGCCTCCATATCACCACTTTTTCAACCTCCACCCCCAAACTTAGGCTTTTAGCCTATTTTCGTACTTTACATTACATAGGGAGGTACGGTGCCACAAGAGTGGCTTGTAACATGGTTGCCAAAGAAAATATTAGAAGGCTCAAAAGGGTTGACTAGGGAAAATATGTAAGGGTAGGAATTTTAGGCACAATAATGGTACAAGGAAGGCCTAATATAATTTTTCAAACCAAGTTAATCTAGGATTTCGCCTTGAAGCACATTCCGGGCAAGTTCTAGACCACAAATGATGCAAAAGAACTTTCACAATTAAAGCTCACCACACATGGCACATGAAAACTCAAATGGAATACAAATCCAAAATCCAATTGAAAACAATGAATCTCAAGGAAGTCACAAGTAGCCTAAGAGGCTATTTAGTGAACCAAAGAGCCAACATTAGAATCTAAAAGTCACAACAAGGACTTTTTACTTCAATCATTTGTCATTTTAAAGGTCAAAGCTTCATATGCCAAAGTTTAAATTGTGTTGGTACCAAACAAGTCACACGTTGGCTTATGGGCACATGATTACACCCAAAACCAATTTATTCA
>NW_017671868.1:30920-58303 GCF_001879085.1 Nicotiana attenuata
TCAACTTCATAAATAATAAAAAATCATTCAATACATAAGCACAACAAGGTATTTAATCCAACACTTTAAACATGAATATTTACCATAAACAAGATTTAAGTGTTGAATAAAATACTACACACTTAGATATACAATACAAAGCAAGGAAATGAAGAAAGCAACATAAATGGGTAAGAAATTCTCAACCAAAAGCTTCAATCTTCAAGACCAAAGTGTGTGTGCAAAGCCCTAGCTTCCAAAACTTGTTCTCTCTAGCCCTAAGAACTGAAAATAAGCCAAAGATATCCCAAAGATCTGCCTGGACGAGTAGAAAAATGGTTTGGGGATAAAAATGTGAAATTCCAAAACTGCCCAAAACTGCCCAGATTCAATACAACGCGATTGCGTGAATTTGACTACGATCGCGTACTATGACTTGCTGAAGTTCTGCGATCGCGTGAGAGGCCCTGCGATCGCGTAGTGTTATCTTCAGAAGCTATACGATCGCGTGCTATCAACTGCGGTCGCGTAGAGCATTTCCTGGCAGGCGCATAGTTTCTTCACTGCGATCGCATGTTCTCAACCGCGATCGCGGTTAATATTTTCCTAGACAAGTGCGATCGCGTTCCCTTATCTGCGATCGCGAAGAGTAATTTGTCAGCAGTCATTTTTCCACATTTTGGCACAATTTGACTTGATTTCTTTCATTTCTTCTCCAAATCACATGACACCTGAAAATTGCCAATAAACCTCAGAAAATGTCCTAGTTTCCAACCAAAATTACGCAAAAGTTTAAATATTAAGAGGAGATAAGTTTGTAAAATACCAACTTATCAAACCCCCAAACTTAAACTATTGCTTGTCCTCAAGCAATTCAAAAACTAAGAACATCCTTCATTCAAATCATCATTTACGCTCAATGGCAAACCAAATATCATTCCAAGTCAAAAAGGACCACTTCAAGCACAATCTAGTAACTTCGGTTGGTACCAACAATTAATCTAAGGCATATGAATCACCAACTTTTCACACACACATTTTTTTTCAATCAAGTGCTCAACACTAAATTAATCAAAGTAGCAACCAAGTTATGAAACTAAAGATTCAAAATTTACCTCTCCATCACATTTGTTTTCCTTCGCTCATTCCTCCCAATTGAAAATGGGATTAAATTCACAACTCGAATTTCATGTGCCCTCACACTTTAAGAGAGAATCCCAAACTCACAAATTTTATTTCGAGACATCAATGGGATGACAAAAGGAAAGAATCAACTCTCTCTCTCTCTCAAAGATATTCAAATGCACACAAGTAGTGCCATAGGCTTGCCCTTCATGTATTCCTCCACTAATGTAGACAACTTGGTTCAAAATCAATTAGGACTTAAAGGGTTGTAGTTTAGGCTTTTGGTTAAGGTAGGGCACAATTTTGGTTAAAGTGACTCAAAACCTCCCCAAGCACTACAATATTTACAATTAAAGTCCACTTCCTTCAAAAATATTTTTCATCCTTTCTTCACTTTTCATTCCACACCTAGTCTTCCCTTTATTCACGACTTTTTATCATTTTATTCTATATACCCTTCTTTTTTTCTTTTGTTTTCTTTCCTTTTCAAAGTCAAGGAAGATTTCATTTTTTTTTTTTTCTCTACCTTCCACCTTTTCAAACAACTTCCATATCATAATTTTTTTCAACCTTCACCCCGAAACTTAGGCTTTTAGCCTATGTTTGCACTTTCAAAGTACTTAGGAAGGTAGGGTGCCAAAAGCTAGATCAATTAAGAACAAAGGATTTAAGCTTGTGATATGGTTGCCAAAGAATAAGGTTAAAGGCTCAAAATGGGTTGACTAGGGAAAATATTCAAGGGTAGGAATTTTAAGGAATACTAGCGGTCCAAGGAAGGCCTAATATCATTTTTCAAATCAAGTTAGTCTATAATTTTGCCTTGAAGCACATTCCGGGCAAGTTCTAGACTACAAGTAATGCAAAAGAACTCACAATAAATCTCACCACACATGGCACATGAAAACTCAAATGGAATACAAATCCAAAATCCGATTGAAACCAATGAATCTCAAGGAAGTCACAAGTAGCCTAAGAGGCTATTTAGTGAACCAAAGAGCCAACATTAGAATCTAAAAGTCACAACAAGGACTTTTTACTTCAATCATTTTTCATTTTAAAGGTCAAAACTTCATATGCCAAAATATAAATTGTGTTGGTACCAAACAAGTCACACGTTGGCTTATGGGCACAAGATCACACCCCAAAAACTAATTTATTCACAACTAGCTACTAAACTAACTACTAAAAAAAATATATACTATCTAAAAAAAACACAAGACTAATCCCTTAAGAAAGGTGTCACGCCATCCATCATAGGGAAAAGTCACCCGGTTCAACATAACTAAATTCCTTGGAAAAGAACCGCGGTAGAAAGGAAAACCAAGGAATTACCTTAAGACTACTAAAAAAAATTTGACCAAAAATTTAAACACAAAAATTATAAAACCAAATAAACAACAAAAAAAAAACCAAGAAAAATGGAAACTAAAAATAGAAACTAACAAGGATTTACTAATAAACTAACAATATTACCAATCTACACAAGTTCACAACCACCCAAAAACAACCATTTCATGTTCCACAAAAACTACAACTACAAATTCCACACATAATCATCATATATATAGGAGCCACCCCCAACCGAAAATATTGCATTGTCCCCAATGCAATTATACAAATCAAGCCAAAATGAAAGAGGTGCTCCCTGAATGGTATCACTCGTCACTGGAGGTGCTGGGAGCTTCAAGCTCAAAGTCATCATCCTCGGCCTCATCCGGTCCACAGAACTTCCGCAAAGTGTTCATGATCTTGTTGAGGAACTTGCTCTTCTTCTTTTCATGTTCCCTTTGCTTCCGTTGCCTTCTTTCAATTTGTCCCAGCTTGGACTTGATGGCCTGTTGCTCCTTAGCAAGGTCGGACAATGTGGGAAGCTTTCCAGGGCCAGCTGGACCTGCAGAAATGCTCTATCCGGATGGTCCATAAGGAAGACCAGCTACAAGCTGGCGTACCTGTGTGTCCATACCATAAACCTGCCGAGAGATATACCTGAGAGTGAGAGGTCCCTGCTCAAGTGGGGTGATGGCTGTGGAAGTACCGGTGGCATCTGCAGGAGTGTCCTGTATCTCCGTGTCTGTGAATTGGCCAAAGCTGGGAGCTGCTACATCAATTTTTCTCTTCTTCGGTGCAACTCCTGCTCCCTTTCTCAGCAAAGGGTGGATGAGCTTCTCTGGGTTCTTTTCCTTTTCTGTTGGTTTGGGCAGTACCCCAGCCTCATAGCATAGCTGGGTGATCAGGGATGGGAAGAATAAGCTCTTGGTCCTCTCAGCCACCACCTCTGCAATTTCATCGGCAATGAGTTGCCCCACATTCACCGGTATACCCTCCAGAATAGAACAAATCACTCTTGCCTTCTCAAGTGTCACCTCTGTCTCATTTTTCGAAGGCATGATGCGAGCACAGATAATGGAGAGCCAAGTCTTGGCCTCCGCAGTGAATTCTGAAGACTCGATCCTGGTGTGATTCTTTATCCATTTCGGCACCTGTCCACCATGCAAGTGAGTGATGAACCACTGGGTACCCAACTCTTTAGCTCGCTCCCTGTACACCTCGTTGTTGACATTTGCAAGATTGTAATGGGCATTGATCCGCTCTGGACTGAAACAGACTTCGCTGCCTCTGACAGTAGCCACCAACTCATTGTTGAAGTCCGTCTCTACAGCATTGGCATAGAATTCTCTGACGACTTCATGGTTGGCTGGCCTGGGCTCTTCGGCGAAGCAAATCCATCCACTTGTAAGTAATCTCCCATGGAACTCAGGCCATCGGTCCTCAAGGTCGGCTAGGAGGATGCCTCGTTCCCTTATCATGCTTTTGGAGAGTTGTTTGTCATACCGTTGAGAGCATCTGAGTGATGAGAATGTGTCAGCATCATAATAATCCTCTGCGGCAGCTTGTGCGGCATATTGTTGCACATTTTCATTTGTTGCTGAATCCATTTTATAGTCCAAAGTACCTACAAAGAAAGCATACATGTCAAACGACCATGTGGGCACTTACATCATTGCATTTAGAGGTAATTAGGCTAAAGAAACAGGTTAGAAAGCTTTTGGAAAAGAAATGGAGAAGCTACTGTTTTTCTGTTCTGGGCAGCAGTGAACCGTGATCGCAGACATTGTCACGCGATCGCGGAGAAGACTGTGATGGAGCTACGCGATCGCAGAGTCATTTTCGCGATCGCGATGAAGGATTTTTGGCACTGGTCAGATTTAGACCTACGCGATCGCGGAATGAGGCATCGCGATAGCGATGGTCGTCTTCTTCACCCAGATAGAGTTCTTGTGGGCATTTCAGTGAACAGGTTGTGTGCCTCAATTTTCTCAGCAAGTAGGCACCACTAACCCAAGGATTTTTACCCCACAATTTCACAAAGCAACTCTATTTATCTCAACCAATCTCTCACAGCAAGCAAGCATACAAAGAAACCCAATATGTAGTTGACAAGGTAAACAAAGTTTCAAGCCCTAAAGTCAAGAGATTTTCTGCTATTTAGCACCTCACACCAACCAAAGGAGCAGAAGAAGCAAGATGAAACAAGAAATAGGAGAGAAATGCACATACCTTGAGAGTGATGGATGAAAAGTTGCAATGGAATTGAAGCCTACTTGATTTTTAGGAGTGTTTTCGGGGGTTAAGGGGAGCAGGGAGGTTTTGTTCTTTGTTTGGGTGAAAATGGGCGAGTTGCTAACCTCCAGTAGTTTTAATCCTCAGAAACTTACCATACGTCGCGATCGCGTGGGGAACACTGCGTTCGCGTAGAACGAAATTACAAAAAGTCTGCGATCGCGTGGGATACTCAGCGATCGCGTAGAGACAGTACAATCTCATTCACCGCGAACGCGTGGAAAACCCTGCGATCGCGATTCTTTGCATTTTTCTGCAATTTTCTGCAGCTACTGGTTTGTGGCTGCCCGGTCACCCCGACCTGCTCAAATCAACTCCAAAAATTATGAAACTTGGCAGATTAGTCAAAAATAATATACTAAGCTATCCTAAAAAAGAAAATTTCAAAAACGACTAAAATTTTAAAAAATGATGGGTTGCCTCCCACTAAGCGCCGCATTTAACGTCGTGGCACGACGCAAACAACATTACCACTTTTCTCGCCACTTGGATGATATGAACTGGGCACCTAGCTTGGAATCAAGATTGTGACCACGAGCGATAGGGGGTGGTAAGTTGATGATGGAGCCAAGCCTTAAATTCTTCATTTTGCACTTCTTGGCTCTCAAGTGAGGAATGTCATTTTGTTTTCTTGTTTCTTCAAACTGTAAAATGTATGATTGTTGTCTTTCCTCCTCGCAATCCCTCGTTGACTCGTGTAGTTCAATTTCCATATCTCCACACAATTCCAACGTTGAAAAATGCTTGGAATGTGACTTCAAACCTTCACTTTGCAATTTTTCTCGGATTTGACATCCTCTTCTTCCCCCGAACTAGAGTCAATTTCAACCCATATTTCATTTACACCGGATGACTCTAATTCCATCTTTATTTTGGCATCATTAACATTCATGGAGTCGGTTGGCGGATGTTCAATTCTTGAATCCTCAAAGTAAAGCTCACTTTCTTCCTCGGAATTGGACTCTTCTTGGCTTCCTTCCACACTCTCAAGTTGGTGGGCATAGTGAGCCTCAACCAATATTTGCATTTGATGCTCCAAAGCGCGGATGTGTTCATCAATGTATTTCAAGCCTTGTTTCATGTCCTCGAGTGCAAAGTTGTGCTTCTCCTCATTTTCAAGAATGGTCTCCAACATGAGCATCATTTTCTCATTTTGAGCATTTGAGAGTTCTTCTTGGTTTTGATCAAGTGCCAAAGAAGGATTTTCACTTTCAATCTCCAAAGAAGGTTCTTGGCTTTCATTCACTTCCGAGGTTTTTTGAACCCTTAAGGCTTCGATCATTTCATCCATTTGGGAGTGCAATCTTTCAAGCGCCAAGTCATTTTGGAGACTATTCTCCAAAAGCTCCTCCAAGGCATTTTGCTTCTTGTTGCCTTTTTCAAGTAAACACTCCAACATAAGCTTGAACTCTCCATTTTGGCCATGCTCAACTTCTTCCACTTCCATAGCCCTATAATTCTCATCACAAAAAGTAGAATCATCATAGTGGGGGCTTGGGGAAGGGAAGGACAAATATGCACAATCATCCCAATGACCATTTTGAAAACCACACCTATCACAAATACTCCACTCATGGGTTTGAGATTGTGCGCACAATCCACCCCCGGGAGAATTTAAATAATTTTGCCATGAGTGTGGTCCTCCACAATAAGGACAAGGGTCATCAAAGTATGAACAACTACCATCCGACCAATTATCATTATATGATGCCATTTTTCAAAAATAAGAAAATAAACAAAACAAATAGAAAAATAGACCAAGGTAAGAAAAATAATTACACAAATATTCACAAGTTTGGACCAAAGCACTTTCGCTTACTTCTCAAACAACCTAAATTACGCCAAATTGCTCCCCGGCAACGGCGCCAATTTTAATGACGTCCAAATCCACTACTAAAAAGTAATAGACATGGCCGCACGCAATATAATTTACCCAACTATGAGTCGGGGTCGAATCCCAAAGGGAACAATGTGTAGGCGATTAGGAATGTAAGAAAATTATCGCTTATCGCGCAATGCCAAACAATAAGAACTTGGTTTTGAAAATGTTTTATATCTAAATGCGAAAATGTAAACTAACCTATAAAGCAAGTAAAATGATCAATGGCTACAAGTAAGGTTGCATCGGGAATTACACTCAAGTAACGATCCAATGTATTTCATGATTTTACAAATATGAGCGAGTTTATGTTAATTAGCCACGGGTAATAATTCTTAATTAGCTTCTTCCGAAGACTAAAAAGACTTCCTAATTGAATTATCCCTAAAACAATTAAGAGATTAAGCACACCCGAAATGGGTACAAGTAGTTCAATCCTATCCCTAGGTAGAATCTATAAAATGAGGGTTAACACCTCAAGTTCTTGTTAATTAATCTTTCCCAACCCCAAATTATCTTTTCCAAAACTAACTCAGAGTTAATGGGCGAGTCCTAGGGTTAGCTAATCCCTTTGGAAACGTTAAAGAACAAGAATAATTAAAGTAACAACAACTCACTTCATAAATAAATAAAAATCATTCAATACATAAACACAACAAGGTATTTAATCCACACTTTAAACATGAATATTTCCATAAACAAGATTTAAGTGTTGAATAAAATACTACACACTTAGATATATAATACAAAGCAAGGAAATGAAGAAAGCAACATAAATGGGTAAGAAATTCCCAACCAAAAACTTCAATCTTCAAGACCAAAGTGTGTGTGCAAAGCCCTAGCTTCCAAAACTTGTTCTCTCTAGCCCTAAGAACTGAAAATAAGCCAAAGATCTCCCGAAGATCTGCCTGGACGAGTATAAAAATGGTTTGGGGATAAAAATGTGAAATTCCAAAACTGCCCAGAACTGCCCAGATTTAATACAATGCGATCGCGTGAATTTGACTGCGATCGCGTACTATGACTTGCTGAACTTCTGCGATCACGTGAGACACCCTGCGATCGCGTAGTGTTATCTTCAGAAGCTCTACGATCGCGTTCTATCAACCGCGGTTGCATAGAGCATTTCCTGGCAGGTGTAGAGTTTCTTCACTGCGATCGCATGTTCTCAACCGCGATCGCGGTTAATATTTTCCTAGACAAGTGCGATCGCGTTCCCTTATCTGCGATCGCGAAGAGTAATTTGTCAGCAGTCATTTTTCCACATTTTTGCACAATTTGACTTGATTTCTTTCATTTCTTCACCAAATCACATGACACCTGAAAATTGCCAATAAACCTCAGAAAATGTCCTAGTTTCCTACCAAAATTACGCAAAAGTTTAAATATTAAGAGGAGATAAGTTGGTAAAATACCAACTTATCACATATCCCGATGAGCAGCTACTTTCTGTGTCAATGAGTGATATGCCATGGTTTGCGGATGTTGCTAATTACCTTGTGGCTGGTATAATCCCGTGTGAGCTCTCTTCTAACCAAAGGAAGAAGCTCAAACGAGATAGTTTGGATTTCTATTGGAATGAGCCGTACTTATTCAAGATTTGTACAGACGGAGTGATTCGGAGGTGTGTCCCTGAGGAAGAGCAGTGAGTGTCTTAGAGGCTTGTCATTCCTCTCCCTATGGTGGCCATCATGGCGGGGCGAGGACATCTTCGAAGGTTCTGAGTTGTGGGTTTTATTGGCCAACTTTGTATAAAGATGCAAGTGATCTTGTCAAGAGGTGTGATGAATGTCAAAGAGCGGGTGGTATTTCGAAGAAAGATGAGATGCCCCTCAACACCATTCTAGAAGTGGATATATTTGATGTGTGGGGCATTGATTTCATGGGCCCATTTGTAAGCTCGTGCGTGAACACCTACATTCTAGTGGTAGTTGACTATGTTTCAAAATGGGTCAAGGCGGTGGCTTTTCCCAACAATGAAGCTAGGAGTGTGGTTGCGTTTCTCTAAAGAGCATTTTTACAAGGTTTGGCACTCCACGTGCTATCATAAGTGATGGGGGGTCGCACTTTTGCAATAGAGCTTTTGACACCTTTCTTGCAAAGTATGGTGTCAACCACAAAGTTTCTACTCCTTATCATCCTCAGGCGAGTGGCCAAGTGGAAGTCTCAAACAGGGAAATCAAGAGTATTCTGTCTAAAACGGTCAATGCAAATAGGACCGATTGGTCTAAGAAGTTGGATGATGCTCTATGGGCTTACAGGACTGCTTACAAGACTCTGATTGGTATGTCTTCGTACCAGTTGGTGTTTGGGAAAGCTTGCCATCTACCGGTTGAGTTAGAGCACAAGGCCATGTGGGCTTTGAGGAAGTTGAACCTTGAATGGGATGTGGCAGCAAATCTTTGTGTGGAGCAGCTTAATGAACTTGATGAATTCCGATTCCATGCCTACTCCAGTTCATCCTTGTACAAGGACAAGATGAAGTACCTTCATGATAAATATGCTCGTGGCAAGGAGTTCAAAGTGTGTGATTTGGTTCTCTTGTTCAACTCTCGGTTACGTTTGTTTCCGGGAAAGCTGAACTCAAAATGGAATGGACCTTTTGAAGTGGTGTTTGTGGCTCCGTTTGGTGCACTTGATTTGATGAACAAAAAGGGGGAGGTATTCAGAGTCAATGGGCACAGGGTCAAGCACTACCTGGGAAAAATTGATGACAACCACGTGGTGGCACTTCTTCATCTAAAGTGATTTGGTGGTAACATGTGTCGTGCCGCGACGTTAAATCAGGCGTTTCTTGGGAGGCAACCCATGATCGAGGCCGTGTGATGGCCTAGAGATCAATGATGCATTTCCCGATGAGCAGCTACTTTCTGTGTCAATGAGTGATATGCCATGGTTTGCGGATGTTGCTAATTACCTTGTGACTGGTATAATCCCGTGTGAGCTCTCTTCTAACCAAAGGAAGAAGCTCAAACAGGATAGTTTGGATTTCTATTGGGATGATCCGTACTTATTCAAGATTTGCACCGACGGAGTGATCCGGAGGTGTGTCCCTGAGGAAGAGCAGTTGAGTATCTTAGAGGCTTGTCATTCCTCTCCCTATGGTGGCCATCATGGTGGGGCGAGGATAGCTTCGAAGGTTCTGAGTTGTGGGTTTTATTGGCCAACTTTGTATAAAGATGCAAGTGATCTTGTGAAGAGGTGTGACGAATGTCAAAGAGCAGGTGGTATTTCGAAGAAATTCGAAGAAAGATGAGATGCCCCTCAACACCATTCTAGAAGTGGATATTTTTTATGTGTGAGGTATTGATTTCATGGGCCCATTTGTAAGCTCATACATGAACACCTACATTCTAGTGGCAGTTGACTATGTTTCAAAATGGGTCGAGGCCGTGGCTTTGCCCAACAATGAAGCTAGGAGTGTGGTTGTGTTTCTCAAAAAGAGCATTTTTACAAGGTTTGGCACTCCTCGTGCTATCATAAGTGATGGGGGGTCGCACTTTTGCAATAGAGCTTTTGACACCTTGCTTGAAAAGTATGGTGTCAACCACAAAGTTTCTACTCCTTATCATCCTCAGGCGAGTGGCCAAGTGAAAGTCTCAAACAGGGAAATCGAGAGTATTCTATCTAAAACGGTCAATGCAAATAGGACTGATTGGTCTAAGAAGTTGGATGATGCTCTATGGGCTTACAGGACTGCTTACAAGACTCCGATTGGTATGTCTCCGTACTGGTTGGTGTTTGGGAAAGCTTGCCATCTACCGGTTGAGTTAGAGCACAAGGCCATGTGGGCTTTGAGGAAACTGAATCTTGAATGGGATGTGGCAGCAAATCTTCTTGTGGAGCAGCTTAATGAACTTGATGAATTCCGATTCCATGCCTACTCCAGTTCATCCTTGTACAAGGACAAGATGAAGTACCTTTATGATAAATATGCTCGTGGCAAGGAGTTCAAAGTGGGTGATTTGGTTCTCTTGTTCAACTCTCGATTAAGTCTGTTTCTGGGAAAGCTTAAGTCAAAATGGAGTGGACCTTTTGAAGTGGTGTTTGTGACTCTGTTTGGTGCACTTGATTTGAAGAACAAAAGGGGGAGGTATTCAGAGTCAATGGGCACAGGGTCAAGCACTACCTGGGAAAAATTGATGACAGCCACGTGGTGGCACTTCTTCATCTAAAGTGATTTGGTGGTAACATGCGTCGTGTCGCGACGTTAAATCAGGCACTTCTTGGGAGGCAACCCATGTGTTTTCTTTTCATTTTTCTTTGATTTTCATTGTAGTTTAGGATTTATTTTTAGACTGACTGGTTGTGAGATGCTACAGGATTGTGTTGATGCAGTGCAGGACAAAGTGGAAAAAATTGATCAAGTCTCTGAAGTTTGCAATGCGGACTGCACTACATTTTGTGCGGCCGCAAAGAACATAGTGCGGGGGCACAAAATCAGTGCGCACCGCACTGATGGTTGATGTTGAAAACCAACTCTCTGAAGTTTGCCACCGTGGCCGCATTACATTTTATGCGGTCCCTGGTGGACCACTACGGCCGCGGAGCATTTTGTGCGTTCCTGAGTGGTTGCCTTCTCAAACTTGCATGTCCCTGAAGTAATGCGGACCGCAATGCATTTTGTGCGGTCCGCGGTGGGTAAGTCAGCTAGGGCCCAGGACCTTTTTCTATAAATAGGACCTGAGGCCCTCCATTTGAACTTTTCGCTCTTTTTACTCTCAGAAGCCCAAAAATCACTGTTCACTACTTCTCGCTGTCTAAATTGCACAAATTCATCTGCTTAGGCTCGATTAATCCTCAGTGCATCTCATTTCTGGTAACTTTAATTCCTTCTTAGTTGTTTAATTTTGCTATTTTCTTTTGATTTTTATTTTTCTCTTAGTTTTTCTTCTGTTCTTCCCATTTTTCTTTCAATTTGTAGTATAGGTTAGTTAATCATGTTTTAGTTAGGCATAACTAGATAAAACACTGAGGCAACACCTAGGGAATCATTAGTAGGTAAAAACTAGGACAAAAAATGGACAAAACATTGAACCCTAGGTTGGTGCTGCTGCTGGGCACTCAGTGCGGACCGCGGTGGTTTTTGTGCGGTCCGCAATGCCATTTAGTGCGGACTTGGTGAAATAACATCTGAAAGTGGAACTTGAGGACTGCGGCCGCATTGCATTTTGTGTGTCCCGCAGTGCCTCAATGTGGACCGCATTGCCTTTTGTACGGTCCGTGGTGCACAGATTCTGAGAGTGGGTAGTCTGAACCCCACCTCTGTGTGGACCGCAATGGATTTTGTGCGGTCCGCAGTGGCCTCTTCGCGGTCGCACTACATTTTGTGTGGTCCGCATTCTGCATTTTTGTACTGTCTGCAACTATTTTCCTGCAACTGTCAAATTAATTGATTCTATTGATTCTAACAAAGCATGACTGAATGTTGCTTGCAGACAATGGTGATATCAAGAGGCAAAGGTGATAAACAACCAGGACGAGGAGAGTCCTCCCGGGGGAGGGGACGTGGAAAGATAAAATTGATCCCCCAAGTTCGGGAAGCAATAAAAGCAACAAGGAAGGTGATCCGGACCGCTAATAGAGCTGCTTCCCACTTATCGGGAAGTGAGTATGATCCTTCCCGGGAGGTGTCTGATTCTGACTCTGTCCCGGAGTTTATAGATGACTTGCCGGACAGGTTTAGGCTGACTGATGAACCTACTCCTCAAGGCTCTCCCACTGCCCGAGCACCAGTGCGTGTACCTTCTGAGTCGTCTGAGGGCTCAGCCGCTGGCAGTGGCAAAGAATATTCCACATCTCCTACAGCTTCACTATCCGGAGAGAGCCCTGTAGCAGAAATAGGGGATGAAGTAGAAGGGGGTGAGCCTCAAGTGGGAGGAGTAGAGAGAACCAGAAATTGATCACAGAGGCCATTGATTCACATGGAAAAACACTCAAGGAGCTTGCAAAAGAGGCAAAGAAAATGAGGAAGACTTGGGCTTCAAAGGAGTCGGTAAAGAAGCTCAGGGTAGAGGTTGACAGGCTGAAGGCGGATCAGCTGCCTTTAGATTTGTTATTGCATGACCCAGCACCAGCAGCCCAGCCCCACCCAGAGCAGGAGTTAGAGAGGCCTCCTAAGAGCAGGAGGGTGATTCCCCGTTCAGATGACGCAGTCATACAGTTGGAGGACCCGCAGGGAGATTCCTCCAGCCAGCTCCAGGACTCAGTCCAGGTCCAGGCACAGGTCCCAGCAGAGCCACAGGCCACAGGGAGCCAGTCACAGGTTCCCGAGCAGACAGAGGACCCCAAACTCAGGATCCCATGCAGACGGTGGACCCATAGGGAGTTTCTTTTTCCTCTCTTCTCTCTTTTTGTGCTTATTTTGGTTAGTTGGCATTGAGGATAATGCCAGCTTTCATTTGAGGGGGTAGCCCTATTTGGATTTGGATGACTGTACATATGATAATATTTTATGATTTCTTTTTTTTATCTTTGGTATGTATATAACTTTAGCATTTCATTGCACTTTTCGTACTTTTTACTTTGGTTCTGTATATAAAGTTACCTTCTTATGTATATATTCATTCTCCCTATTGTATATTCGTCTAAATCCCCTCTTGTACATATTCATTTCACTTTCCGCATTTTTCATTTCTTAGCTTCTTATTTTATGTTCGTAGCTTCTTGTTTTGAGTTTTTGCAATAAGCCTTTGGTTTTCTTAATGTAACGGTTCTTTCCAAAGGTGGAATTTGTGTGAACCGGGTGGCTCTTCCCGATGATGGATGGCATGACAACCTTCTTAAGGGTTTGAGTCTGTTTTTCTTTTTGTTGTTTAGTAGTTAGTTGGTAAGGGTGCCTCAAGCAAAGCTTCACTTGGGCCTAACACATTTGTCTTTGATCCCATGGTCAAAAACAAATCGTTGTGTGTAGGATGGTGAAAGTTGTGACCTTGAGACTCTTGTGTTGGTCGATAATCATCAAGTGATTTTTCGGGATCATTGTGTGCTCAAATCTTATCTAAGGTTGTTGTGGGCCCCCAACTCCGTGTCTTTAGCAATCCCAAAGCTTGTGTGGTGAGTATTTGAATTGTAAGTCCAAGTCCCGAGCCATTGGTCTAGAACTTGCCCTGAATGTTTGTCTAGGCGAAATCCTAAGTGGAATTTGACTTGAGACGTGATTATAGGCTCTCCTTGATCCGAATGATATCTTGAACACTTTCATAGCCTACCAATAATAAAATCCCTAGTCAGCCCTTTTGAGCCTGTGTTGGCCCAAGTAAAGGTTAGTTTTGAAGACTAACAAAGGAACTCAGACATGAACCAGGTCCATCCAGTGGTCCATCCCTCAGGTTCACAAAAATGGGCAGATTCAAGCATGTGGGTTGCACGTAAAGGAGATAAGCTTAACTTGGTGTATTTAATATCTCCTGATCAAAAAGGTTGCATAATTGATAAGGAGAAGGAGTCCTTAATCAAAGAGAACACAATCCAAGATAGGGAAGGAGTTAGAAGTTGAAATAAACTAGAACTCTTCCACCAAGGAAGAGTTGCATCAGAACTCTAGTTATTTCTTCATCTACTAACTCTATAAATTGCAGGATGTTCTCACATTAAAGTGTTGCACAAAAACGCAGAAGTTAAACGTGAATTGGGAGCAAAATAGCAAGGCTTTTTGCAAGCAATTCGTGTGTGATTCAAGTGTGCAAACCTGAAGCTACAAGAACCAGATTGAAGAACCAGCTCCATAAAGAGTTTTATGTGTCTTTCTTTATTTCTAGTTCAATTGTAGTAGGTGTTTTCATATTGTACCTTTCCAGCTTTCATAGAAGCAATTGTAATAGGTATATTGAGTATTCAAGTTAGAGTTAACTTGAAGTTGTCGTAGCATTTAGATGCTGGTTGCCACAACGGGATTAGAGTTAATCCTTAGGTTTACGAAGAGTTTTGTAAATGCAGTTTTGGCTCAGTGATTTTAGTGGAAGTTTGGGAAAATCCTACTGAGTAGTAGGTCGTGGTTTTTTCACCTTTTGAGCCAGGTGTTTTCCACGTAAAAATCGCGTGTTCTTTATTTTATGTACTTTTAATTCCGCAAACAGCAGTCGTTAGTACACCTAGAAGAACCAGGTCCTTCCAGAAGCAGTTTAAGCGAAAAATTGAGTACCACACAAATCACCCCCCCTCTTGTGTGGTATTGACGTTTAGAACATCAGCCCCAGACCTTTTCCTTTCAAGAACCACGCTACAAGCCTTTACCCGTTCTAAAGATACTCTCTCTTGGCACCCGATCTTTCCTTAGCACATGGAAAAAGTATAAGTTTGGGGGGAGAGACGAGGATTGAAACAAAGTGGTAAAAGGTACAAAATAAAGAAAAGAACAGGCAATAAAAAAGAAAGAAAATCAAAAAGACAAAAAAAAGAATGTTCAATGTAGAAAAGAATGGAGGGATTCAATAAAAGCATAGAATGAAAGGTGTGGAAAGCTTAGAAAGGAGAAAATTTTGAAATGTACAAGAAACAGTGACAATGTGTCTCTCTAACCCCTTAGAAAGAAGTGAAATAACTTAAAAAGTCAAGTGAATGTGTGCCAAAATGAAGCAAAAGAAGTGCTTAAGAGAAGATGGAACCTAATTAGACCAAACATTTCCTACCCTATACCAGAAGCCTTTAATATGTCTCCACAAAAGCCCTATATGATCTTGATTTGAATAAAGCTTACATTATTGGTGACTCACATAAGGGGCAAGCATATGGTACCTAGTGCCGGACTTTTGACTTTTCCTTGAGAGAGATGAGTGTATTTCCATCAACCTTGTTCTGAGTGATACTATCCTAAAGGTGAGGTTTGCTTAGGGAGAGTCGAGGATGTGTGAGTTTGGGTTCCACAATGACCAAAGTAATAGAAAGAGTTCCTTTGATGTGTTGAGTCAATTCTTGATGCTCTTGTGTCGCACTAGATCCATGGTGTTTAAAAGAGCGGATGTTGTTAATGATTCATTTGAATTGAGGGCAATTGTTAGTCCCAATTGATGCTAGTTGAGGTCACTTTAGGTCGGCCAAATTTTCTTGGATTTACTCTTAAGGGGTGGTTCTTACTTTGTTTGCTTGAGGACAAGCAAAAGCTTAAGTTTGGGGGAGTTGATAACTAGGGATTATGATGCATTTTACACTCCTTCTTACTTGAGTTTAGATTAGAAATGTGTACAAAATAGTCCCAAAGGCTTACGTGTTGTACTTGATTGCAGGGTTTGATCAACAAGGTGACAATTCGTCAAAACTAGCTCAAAAAGGAGTGAAACATGCACAAGTACCAAGAACAAGTCCAAGCTCAGCAAAACAGGATCAATGCGGCCGCACTCCATTCTGTGCGGTCCGCAAAGGAGAGGTTCAGAGAGGACTCATCCAAGGCAGAAAAGCAATGCGGCCGCACTCCATTCTGTGCGGTCCGCAAAGGAGAGATTCAGAGACTGCTCAATTTCAGGCAGCCAAGTGATGCGGCCGCACTCCATTCTGTGCGGTCCGCATTGACTTCATTGCGGGCGCACTCGATTCTGTGCGGTCCGCAAAGCTAAACCTCAGAGAGCTGTCAAGTTGGAGGATTGAAGCCAATGCGGTCCGCCTTCCATTTTGTGCGGACCGCAACAGGAGCCACCGCGGCCGCGGTGCATTTAATGGTTAACAAGGTTAATATTGCTCATAAGAATCTGTCGAGTTCTTACTCACCTATTCAAGCTAACCTAACGCCTATATGTCTATGGAGTTAGAACTAACAAGAATGCATTTATAGTTCCTGTAAATCAACCAAGCAAGGCAATTAGGTATATGTCTATCCTAACCGCGAATCCATTCCCTGATGCTCAGGTTCAAGAACTTGCTCTATTCAATCCTATATGCAATCTAGAATTCCCACTTTCGAGTTCAATTCAAGATTCGTAGATAGTATTCAATTGGTGATCAAACAATTAAATAATTTAGTGCAAGATTAAATAAATAAACCAATATGATAAACTAATAAATTAAAATCAATATCCGAATAATAATAGTCATGAAAGAACCACAGCCCTAGAACGTGAAGTTTAGCTCCACATAGACATGGTAGCAAAACAACAAATCATACAAAGAAACATAAAAATTACAAAGTTTGGTGGAAGAAAGATGAAACCCGGCCTCCACGGCGGCTCTGTGCTCTTCCTTCGTCAAAAGTGTGTTAGATGTATGTTAGATGACCTAAAAGGGGTATTTTTGGCCTATATTTGCGTACAAAAGTCGTGGGCCAAAGTTCTCCTAATCCTAGTCCGAATCAGCTTCAGGGATTGATGCTGGGGTGGATGCTTCGCATCCACCTCGTCCTCCGCTTCTCAGCTTCGCATGCTAAGGTGGATGCTTCGCATCCACCCTTTGTTCCTTCCATCTCAGCTTTGCCCAGGCGCGGATGCTATGGGGATGCTATGGGCTGACTTCACTGCTAAGGGGTGCACCAAGTATCTTCTTTCCAAGGTTGGATGTGACGCATCCAACCTCTTTTCCTCTAGTTGGAGCACCTTTTCTTCATATTTTTGCACTCCAAACACCCTAGATCATCACACACAACTTCATTAGTCATAAAACCAATAATTAAATCATGTTGGGCATTTTTAACACCAAAAAGCGATCAAAATATGAGTGAAGTAATATCAAAACATATAGAAATATGCCCAACATCAATAGGAAATCCAGAATCAATCAAGAGGGAGTCACGATTAAGTATTCAGCATATAAATAGAGTAAGAGCAATCGAACACAGCAAACATGCAGGTTAAACAGTATTGATAGAAAGAGGCAAGTTTGAACAATCAAGATGAACATAATCACATAGAGGTGGTATAAGTTAGGCTAAAAGCTCAGTAAGAACACATTCGAGGCAAGGTAATTACAGAAATTTAAACAAGAGTCGAGTAGTCATGCTAACACAGAGAACCAAACAAAGAAAATCTAGAAAAATTAGGGCTTTTAACATAGGCGAGTTGAAAAAGCAGTAAAATCATAGAATCGGTCAAAATATGCAAGAGATTGAAGTTTAAACATAAATAATCAGTTTAAACAAAGCTTTAGAAGAAGTTCCGAAAACCCTAATTTTAGAAGAAGGGGAAAACACTTTGAAATCGATGATTCTTGTGAAAGAGATTCAAGAGCAGTGTAAAACATCAAAGAAACAGACTCAAATCATTTTTAAAACGTACATATCTAAGAGATGTAGGCAGAAATTAGGATTTCAAAAGAAACCCAAGGAGAGGTGAAAGAACTTGTCTAGAATCCCAAAAAGATCGTGACAAATGCAGTGTGATTTTGCTCGAAATCACACCGGAGTAGCCAAGAACAACCAAATAGAAAACCCTAGATGCAAGTCGGCATGGCCCAGGGCCCTTAAAGAACTTAGAGAAGGCAAGCATAGCATTAGAGGGGCCATTGGAGGCTTAGGAGTTGACGGGAGATCACCGGAGAAGACCGGAGAAGAAGGTCAGCGATTGAAGGAGCTAGGGTTAGGTTGAGTGGTTGAGAGAGGAGAGGAGATGAGAGAATACAGAGGCGGCGGCCTTTGAGGAATGAGGTAGGGTTAGAGGTCGTTTGGGATAAAAAAAGGAATGAATGGACGAGGGCCGTTGATCTTTTAGATATACGGCCAAGATTTGTCGGGTCTTGGGTCGGGTAGGCAGGTTTAGGGTCTGGGTCGGGTAGCTTGGTTAGAAATTGGGCTGGGGTTGGGGTTAAATGGGCTAAGATTGAAATGCAGATCTGGCTATATTTTAAATAGCCAATTTTCCCCATAGTTTATAATAAATAATAAATAACTTCTGGAAAATAATCTTGTATACTAAAATGATTTAAAATAGATATTTAACATTTTAAAAATATAGGAGATCAATTTTACGTATATAAACGTAATTATACATTAATGGGGCTAATATTGCAATTATATGCAATTTAGCTTTAAAAATACAAAAATGCAGTTATAAAAAATGCGCAAAAAATATTTTAACCATATTTTGGCATAAGTATAGAAATTAAATGACTAAATCATTACAACAATAATTTGAGGGATAATTATCGGGGATTTTATGAGCAAAAGGGAAAGAAATAAATCAATTTAAAAACCTTAAAATTATAGAAAAATTATAAAAGCCTTGTGCATGCTTATATATGCATGTATATGCTATTTTGAAGGTATTTATGCATATAGAAAAATATAGGAAAAAATTGGGTATCAACAATTAATAATACTATAACGTTGGCTTGCTAGCAAGTGGGATGTTAGGCGCCATCACGGTCCCGACGGTGGGAATTCCGGGTCGTGACAAGGTTGTATCAAAGCACTAGGTTTCCTAGGTCTCACAATTCACGAACAAGCTTAGTAGAGTTTGAGGGATTAGTACGGAGACGTATGTGCTTATCCCCTTGTGGCTAGAAAGTTTAGGAACAATTTCACTTCTATTCTTCTCTGTTGTGCGATTTGATCTCTAAATGCTAATTGAACTCTCTACTCTTGTTCCTTTATAGATGACAAGAACACATACCGCTTCATTAGTTGAGCAGCAGCCAGAGCCCCTGGTGGCTGCTCCTACGAGGGGCAAAGGACGAGGCCATGCTAGAGGCCGGGGCAGGGGCAGAGATCAGCCCAGAGCTCGAGCAGCAGCACCAGTAGCGGAGCCTCAGGTGGAGTTTGATGATGAGGTTCCAGCCCAGACCGTTCCTGCCGGACCAGCTCAGGTTCCAGAGGGGTTCATCGCTACCCCTGTACTTCAGGAAGCTTTGGTCCGTCTAATGAGCCTTATGGAGAGTGTTGCTCAGACCGGCACATTTCCTGTAGCACCAGCCGTCTCTCGGGCTGGGGGAGGAGTTCAGACTCCCACTACTCACACTCCGAAGCAGATGGCTCCCTAGTTTCAGACTCCAGCAGCTCAGCCAGTTGGGGCAGTCCCGCCGGGTGTTGTAGCACAAACCGGTGACAACTCAGCTATGTCTTCTGAGTCATTGTTGAGATTGGACAAGTTCACTAAGCTCTTTCCATTTCATTACAGTGGGGCAGCTTCTGAGGACCCACAGGATTATCTTGACCGCTTCCATGAGGTGCTGCGGAACATAGGGATAGTGGAGACCAATGGGGTCGATTTTGCTGCATTCTAGATGATAGGGTCTGCCAAGAGATGGTGGAATGATTTTGTGTTGACCAGACGAGCTGGGTCGCCTGCTTTGACTTGGGACCAGTTCTCTCAGATATTTCTCGAGAAGTTCCTTCCTGTTACACTGAGAGAGGACTATCGCAGGCAGTTCGAGCGTCTCCACCATGGCAGTATGTCCGTCACTCAGTATGAGACTAGCTTTATTTATTTGGCCCATCATGCTCTTCTTATACTTCCTACCGAGAGAGAGAAAGAGGGTGAGGAGGTTTATTGAGGGACTTGCTCAGCCTATCAGATTGTAGATGGCTAAGCAGACTGGGAGAGAGATTTCTTTCCAGGATGCAGCTAATGTTGCCAGACGAGTTGAGATGGTTCTAGCTCAGGGGAGTGGTCAGGGGTCTGACAAGAGGCCGCGCCACTCTGGTGGATTCAGTGGGGCCTCATCTGGAGGTCGAGGTACTTTTGGTAGGGGCCATCCTCCCAGGCCGTTTTATTCAGCACTTCAGACATCCCATGGAGCTTCAGGGTTAGTCTGCTCGTCCGGGTCAGTCTCAGTTTCCACAGCCACAGTATCAGGATGGATGTTTCGAGTGTGGTAATTATGGGCATATCTGGAGGACCTGTCCGAGATTAGTGGGTGTTGCGCCATAGCAGCAGGGTTCTCGTGCCATGATCTCGCCACCGGGCGCGCCACCGCCCGCTCAGCCAGCTAGAGGTAGGGGTCAGGGGCCAGAGGTAGAGGTCAGGCCGCTAAAGGTGGAGGTCAAGCCGTTAGAGGTGGAGGCCAGGCCGGTAGAGGTGGAGGCCATCCAGCAGGAGGCCGTCCCAGAGTATGGTTCAGAGTGGTGGGGCCCAGCCCCGATATTATGCTTTCCCAGCCAGGCTTGAGGCTGAGTCATCCGATGTTGTTATCACAGGTAATGTTTCAGTTTGCAGTAGAGATGCTTCAGTTCTATTTGATCCAGGGTCTACATAGTCCTATGTGTCATCTTACTTTGCTTCATATTTGGTTGTGCCTCGTGATTCTTTGAGTGCTCCTGTGTATGTGTCCATACCGGTGGGAGATTATATTATTGTAGATCGTGTCTATCACTCATCTATGGTTATTATTGGGGGTCTTGAGACTAGCATAGATCTCCTACTTCTCGATATGGTTGATTTTGATGTCATTTTGGGGATGGATTGGCTGTCACCTTATCATGCTATATTGGACTGTCGCGCCAAGAACGTGATGTTAGCCTTGCTGGGGTTGCCTCGATTAGACTGGCTAGGGACTCCCGGTCATTCTACCAGCAGGGTTATCTCTTATATGAAGGCTCGGCGTATGGTCGAGAAGGGGTGTTTGGCTTGTTTGGCTTATGTTCGTGATTCTAGTGCGGAGGTTCCTTTCATGGATTCTGTACTAGTTGTTCGGGAGTTTCCAAAGGTATTTCCTGCAGACCTACTGAAGATGCCACCTGACAAGGATATTGACTTTTGCATTGATTTGGCTCTGGGCACTCAGCCCATTCTACTCCGCCATACCGCATGACCCCGCCAGAGTTGAAGGAGAAGTTGCAAGATTTGCTTGATAAGGGCTTTATTAGACCCAATATCTCGCCTTGGGGTGCACCCATGTTTTTTGTAAAGAAGAAGGATGGATCGATGAGGATGTGCATAGATTATCGGCAGTTGAACAAAGTCAACATCAAGAAGAAGTACCCATTGCCGATGATTGATGACTTGTTTGATCAGCTTCAGGGTGTCAAGGTGTTTTCAAAGATCGATTTGAGGTCTGGCTACCATCAGTTGAGGATTAGGGCACCAATGTCCCGAAGACAGATCTTCGGACTCGCTATAGGCATTATGAGTTTCTGGTGATGTCATTCGGGCTGACAAATGCCCCAGCAGCATTCATGGATTTGATGAACCGGGTGTTCAAACCCTACCTGGATTCCTTTGTGATTGTGTTTATTGATGATATCTTGATCTTCTCCCGCAGCCGAGAGGAGCACGAGCAGCACCTTCAGACCGTTCTTCAAAATCTGAGAGATAGCCAGTTATATGCTAAGTTTTCAAAATGCGAGTTTTGGTTGCGTTCAGTTGCTTTCTTGGGTCACATTGTCTCAGTAGAGGGCATTCAAGTGGATACTAAGAAAATTGAGGTCGTTCAGAATTGGCCTAGACCTACTTCAGCCATGGAGATCCGTAGTTTCTTGGCTTTGGTGGGTTATTACCGTCAGTTTGTGGAGGGGTTTTCATCTATAGCAGCCCCGTTGACCAGGTTGACTCAGAAAGGTGCCCCGTTCAGATGGTCAGACGAGTGTGAAGCGAGCTTTCAGAAGCTCAAGATAGCTTTGACTATGGCATCGGTATTGGTGTTACCCATAGGTTCAGGATCCTATACAGTATATGGTGACGCATCTCGTATTGGACTTGGTGCGGTATTGATGCAGGGTGGCAAGGTTATTGCATATGCTTCACAGTAGCTAAAGTTTCACGAGAAGAATTATCATGTTCATGACTTAGAGTTGGCAGCCATTGTTCACGCGCTGAAGATTTGGAGGCACTATCTATATGGCGTGTCGTGTGAGGTGTTCACGATCATAAGAGTTTGCAGTATTTGTTCAAGCAGAAGGATCTCAATTTGAGGCAGAAGAGGTGGTTGGAGCTATTGAAAGACTATGATATCACCATCTTGTATCATCCCGGGAAGGCCAATATGGTGGCTGATGCTTTGAGTAGGAAGTAAGCTAGTATGGGCTGCCTTGCGTACATTCCAGTCGGTGAGAGACCGCTTGCTTTAGATGTTCAGACTTAGCCAATCAGTTCCTGTGGTTGGATGTTTTTGAGCCCAGTCATGTTTTAGCTTGCACAGTCGCTCGGTCCTCCTTGTTTGAGCGTATCAGGGAGCGGCCAATATGGTGGCTGATGCTTTGAGTAGGAAGTCAGCTAGTATGGGTAGCCTTGCGTACATTCCAGTCGGTGAGAGACGCTTGCTTTAGATGTTCAAACTTAGCCAATCAGTTTGTGTGGTTGGATGTTTCTGAGCCCAGTCGTGTTTTAGCTTGCACAATCGCTCGGTCTTCCTTGTTTGAGCGTATCAGGGAGTGACAGTATGATGACCCTCATTTGCTTGCCCTTAGGGACACGGTGCGGCGCAGTGATTCCAAGCATGTTACGGTTGGAGATGATGGATTTTTGAGGATGCAGGGTCGTGTTTGTGTGCCTAATGTGGATGAGTTTTGTGAGTTGATTCTAGAGGAGGCTCACAGTTTTCGGTATTCTATTCATCTGGGCGTCGCCAAGATGTATCAGGACTTGCGGCAGCATTATTGGTGGAGGAGGGTGAAAAAGGATATTATTGCATATGTAGCTCGGTGTCTAAATTGTCATGAGTAAAGTACGAGCACCAGAGACTTGGTGGTTTGCTTCAGAAGATAGAGATTCCTGAGTGGAAGTGGGAGCGTATCACTATGGATTTTGTTGTTGGACTCCGATGTACTCAGAGGATGTTCGATGCAATTTGGGTTATTGTGGATAGACTGACCAAGTCAGCGCATTTCATTCCTGTGGCAGTGTCCTATTCTTTGGAGCGGTTGGGAGAGATTTATATCTGTGAGATCGTTCGTCTTCACGGTGTACCCGTATCTATCATTTCTGATCGAGGTACGCAGTTTACCTCGCACTTTTAGACGGCAGTACAACGTGAGTTGTGTACACGGGTCGAGTTGAGCACAGTATTTCATCCTCAGACGGACGGACAGTCCGAGCGTACTATTCAGATCTTGGAGCATATGCTCCACGCCTGTGTTATCAACTTTGGAGGTTCTTGGGATCAGTTCTTGCCGTTAGCGGAGTTTTCCTACAACAACATCTATCAGTCGAGCATCCAGATGGCTCTCTATAAGGCATTATATGGTAGACGGTGTCGAACGCTGGTTGGATGGTTTGAGCCGGGGAGGCTCAGTTATTGGGTAGAGATTTGGTACAGAATGCCTAGGATAAGGTTAAGATCATTCAGGATAGAGTTCGTACAACTAAGTCCAGGCAGAAGAGTTATGCCGACCATAAGGTTCGTGATATGGCATTCATGGTCGGAGAGAGTGTGTTGCTTCGTGTGTCACCCATGAAGGGTGTAATGAGATTTGGAAAGAAGGGCAAGTTGAGCCCTAGGTACATCATGTCTTTTGAGATCCTTGAGCGAGTGGGAGAGGTGACCTACATACTTGCGTTGCCACCAGGCTTATCAGCGGTACATCCAGTATTCCATGTGTCCATGCTTCGAAAGTATCACGCCGATCCATCCCACGTGTTAGATTTCAGCACTGTCCAGTTGGACAAGGATTTGACCTATGAGGAGGAACCGGTAGCTATTCTAGACCGGCAGCTTCGTCAATTGAGATCAAAGAGTTATCCTTCGGTTCGAGTGCAATGGAGGGGTCAGCATGTTGAGACAGCTAACTGGGAGTCCGAGTCTGGTATGCAGAGCAGATATCCCCACCTTTTCACTCGCTCAGGTACATTTCTATGTCCCTTCGAAGACGAACGATTATTTTAGAGGTGGAGAATGTGATGACCCAAAAGGTCATCTTATATTTTAGAACTTGATTCCGTTTTTTGAGGCTTTCAAAACCTTATTTTTATTCCTCCTCAATTTGCGTGCGCAGTCCGGGCATATTTTCGAAAAGCTTTTATGTTGAAAGTTGAAAAAAATAATTCTGCCTTTAAAAGTTAATTTAGTTGACTTCGGCCAAACTTTTTGGTAAACAGACTACTCGTTTTTGATAGTCCCGGTGGGTCCGTATCAAAATATGGGACCTGGGCGTATGTCCGGAATCGAATTCCGAGGTCCCTAGCTCAAGATATGAATTTTTGTTGAAAATTAAAAGACTGAAAATCTAATGGTTTTAAGAATTTGGTTAATGTTTGATCTTGTCGGTTTCGGGTCCGTATTTTAGTTCCGGAGCCCGGTACAGGTTAATTATTATATTTAAGACTTATCTGTAAAATTTGGTGAGAAACGGAGTTGGTTTGACGTGATTCGGACGTCCGGTTGTGAAGTTAGAAGTTTTAAAACTTTCTTGAAAATTTCATTCAATTTGATGCTAAATTTCATAGTTTTAGGTGTTATTTTGGAGATTTAATCGCACGAGCAAGTCTGTATGATGTTTTTAGACTTGTGCTTGGTTTGGAGCCTCGAGGGCTCGGGTGAGTTTCGGATAGGCTACGGGGTGTTTTAGACTTTGGGAAAATCTGATTTTCTGCAGCTTCAGCACTTGCTGGTTTCCTTCTTCGTGTTCGCGAAGCTTCTCACGCGAACGCGAAGAGTAAGATGGGCTGGGGTGGTTTTTGTACTATGCGAATGAAAAGCCATGGTCGCGAACACGGAGCACTGGGGGGTCTGCTCTTCGCGAACGCGACCAGCTCAGGCGAACGCGTAGAGTAAATGGAGGTGGGCTGGGATTTACAAGTTGTTCTACGCGAACGCGAGCCTTGGCTCTCGAACGTGATGGCCAGGTGGGACAAACTATCGCGAACGCGGACAGCTTTTCGCGATCGCGTAAGCCATCAAGGCTGGCTCTTCGCGAACGTGGCAGGCCCTTCGCGAACGCGAAGAAGGCCTGGCTAGTGTTTTAAAACAGAATTCAATACGGGATTTCTTCAAAATTTCATATCTCTTTCACTAAAACTCGGCCTAGGGCGATTTTTGAATGGGGAATTCAACATCAAATCATAGGTTTGTACTCTTTAACTTGTTTCCTTCAATTTCCATCATCACCCATTAGATTCTTAGTTCTAAACCTTGTTCTTTCATGGTAGAATTAGGGATTTTTGAAAGAATTGGGGGGGTTTTGAAAATTGGGAATTTAGACCTCGATTTCGGGGTCGAATTCCGGAACTAATTACATATTCAGCTCGGGGGTGAATGGGTGAATGGATTTTGATCCGAACCTCGAGTTTTGACCAAGCGGGCCCGGGGTCGATTTTTGACTTTTTGGGGAAAATGTTGGAAAACCTAAATATATGTATTGAAATTTATTTCTTTAGCAATATTTGATGTTATTAATTTAATTATGGCTAGATACGAGTGGTTTGGAGGTGGAATCTAGAGGAAAAGCGGTAATTGAGCAGTGAGTGGCCTGTGGATCGAGATAAGTATTGGAGTGATTAGGAATCCTTGACTTAATTGCTATGTGAAAATCCGTGTGAGTGGCATATAGGTGAGGTGACGAGTACCTATGTGCTGCCAATTTGTCTGTTTTGCCTGTTTTCTTCCCGTTCTTATTATATTGTCTTCCCTGCATTAACTGTTACATGCTTCACATGTATTTTCATGTTTAATTGCTACTTGTCAGATTATACACTGTATGCAGGTTATATTATAATTTGCCCCGCCGTAGCCTCGTCACTACCTCATCGAGGTTAGGCTCGGCACTTACAGTACATGGGGTCGGTTGTACTGATACTGCACTCTGCACTTTCCTTGCAGATTTCGGAGCAGGTAGTGGCTGATTGAGAGGTTGGCTTCAGGTTACACAGTTTGGAAACCCAAGGTAGTCCTGTTGGCGTCCACAGGCCCTGGCGTCCCCTTCTACATCTCTATAGTATTATTTCCTTTATTTCAGGAAAAAATTATAATTTCTTTCAGACTGATGTTTGTAGAAAATTATAGTGTGTTTTTAGATTGTGACACCGGATTCTGGGTAGTAATAGCAATAGTATTGGCAATAGTATATAAACAAAGAGGCTAGTTACTTACTTCTGCGTTTATTTCTATTTGTTTTAGTTTGTTTACTGTTAATCCCTGAAACGTAAAGGAAATTGATTAATAATACTCTAACGTTGTCATGCCTAACAAGTTTGATGTTAGACGCCTTCACGATTTCGACGGTAGAAATTTCGGATTCCGGGTCGTGACATGTGTGCACATCATGTTCGGACTAATGCCCACTTTCATCTAAATATATGATAGCTACTCTTTTGTTGAATCTTTTATTTTCTCTTTGTTTCTTTTTGCTTTTCCCTTTTTACCGACGCAAAACAATATCTTGTGATCTTACCAACCAAAAAGTATGAGTCATACGCAAGTCATATTCTTATCCAATAACAGAATCTACTATTGTCTTAGTATATTTTAAACTACCAAAATCAAATTCAAACTCCCACTATACCATTGAATCAAGAGCTCCATCTATTGAACTAGCGTTTCCAATAATAAAAGACGAGAGTAGGAATTATTCGAATACATTATTTAGCTGAATCTGTCTGCAGCAGTGCATAATCTCTAGCAGCATTAAACCAGTAATTAAAGAAAAATATGCCTTTGGACCAAACTAAAATACTAGTAGAAAGAACAACCACAAGCTGAACTACAGGCACTCTTGCATTGACTAAAGCTAGCTGTAGAGTACGACCTAAAATCTTCTTTTTTAAATAACCATGGTGTCCGCCTGTCCAGACCAGCTAGCACAACCTACAACCTCTGGAAATTGAAAAGGATTCAACAGAGGTCATAAGCTTAGTGAGCTCAGATAGTGATGCTCACATTTCTATAATGCAAAACTGCGGGGGGGGGGGGGGGGGTGCAGTAGCAGACATACTGGCCAAGGAAGGAATTAAGCGCAGGTTGCTGATGAGCAAACAGGGGGAGGGGGGGGGGG
>NW_017671868.1:58323-76847 GCF_001879085.1 Nicotiana attenuata
GGATTAGTGGAGTAATTTTTGTTGTTGTTAAAACTACAAAATCCGTGGCAGCTAATGCTGATGATCAGCAAACCTATATGGATTAGTTAGCATGGCAGTTGAGTAATTGGATCATCAAAAGTTGGTTTGAATTAGTACGTTTTATTTAATTAGGGTAAATTGCAGCAATCTTCAGAGATAAATTCAGCTTATAAGCAGCGGGTGCACATACATCCACTGTCTCAAACCTAGACTGTATATCGTATACTTTAAGATATCAGATATTTTTAATACAAAAGTTATGTATATCAGTGTTATCAAAGACGAAAAGCGCACAAAAGCTCTAAGGTCTATTGGGGCTTTAAGCGCAAAGCGCAAATAAAACGTGGGTTTTAATGAAGAAAGGCGCAAATAGAGAAAAACTACAAATATACTGTTGAGGTTTTAAGCTAAATAGGCTTCAAAGAGGGTGAATGGGAGAGGGAGGGAAAATGAAATTTTTAAGTAAAATTTTAAGTCCCCCCCCCCCCCCAATATTGGAAGAGAAAGAGGTTTTTGATGGATATAAGCAATTGCTCTTCTTCTAGCTCTTAAAGAGTTGAGAAAAGGCAAGCCTCACGCCGCCGTCGTCGCTCACTTTTAATAACAGAATATTAATACTAAATCCAATGGAATATTAAACGTTTTTCCGTTATCCGTTTTCCGTTTTTTGATTTTTTAACTGAAAATTAACCTCCCTCTTGAATTCCCGGTTTATTGTTGCGTAAATAGCCATTTATGTTGTGGCATTTATGCTATGGCCGTTTTGCATAACAGTCATTCTGAAGAGTTGCACCTCTTCAGTTTTCAGCCCAACATTGGCTATAAATACCAGTCCATTCTCTCAGATTTTCCATACGATTTTCTGAGTTCTCCTCCTTTCTTCTGCATACTTTTAACTTCAAAGAAAGCAACAGTAAGTGTGATTTGCTACCAAACTTTGTGTTCGCTGAAACACTAGGGTTTGAAGTACTACTACACCAGTGTATAATTCGTTCTATCCTGGGAGGAAATAATCCATAACCTTGGGTACTAGAACGGGATTAAATTCCTTAAGGAAACACTGTGAATTCAGTGGGCTCGGATTAACTTTTGTTTCGTTTACATTTTCTGTTTATATGTTATTTTATCTTTCCAGAATTAGTTGACAAATACAGTTTAATAACAAGCTTAAGAAATTTAATATTCTTCTGTATTTGTGTTATATTCATTGTTCTGGAGATTAAAACCTTTGTGGTTTTCTACTTCGTTGGAGATTAAAATCTACGTGATTTTAACGTTTGTTTGTGTCATTCTTTACAGAAATGACTAATGACAACGGGAACCAGGATGTTCCAATGGTGACTGCCAATGCATCGACAAGCTGAACACCGGCGTTGGCACCGGCGAAAAAATCCAGAAAATTTTTCGGGATTGATTTCAAGTTGTGGCAGCAGAAGATGTTCTTTTACTTGACTACTTTATGTCTACAGAAGTTCATTAAGGAAGATGTTCCTGTTCTGCCTGATGAAACTCCAGAGAATGAACGCTTTCTTGTGATTGAGGCGTGGAAGCATTCTGATTTTCTGTGCAAGAATTATATTCTTAGTGGACTGGAGGACGATCTGTATAACGTCTACAGTGGTGTGGAGACGTCAAAAGAATGGTGGACTACGCTTGAAAAGAAATACAAAACTGAAGATGCCCGGTTGAAGAAATTCGTTACCGCTAAATTTTTAGACTATAAAATGGTAGATAGCAAGTCTGTTATTACCCAAGTCCAGGAATTACAAATGATTATTCACGATCTCTTAGCTGAAGGTATAAATCTAATTAATACTGGTGTTGAAAGTAGTAATTTTAGTATTTTTACTAACAAAATTTTTATTGAAGGTCTTGTCATCGATGAAGCATTCCAAGTAGCAGCGATGATTGAGAAGTTGCCTCCTTTGTAGAAGGACTTCAAAAACTACTTGAAACACAAATGCAAGGAGATATCCCTTGAAGATCTCATTGTTCGGTTGAGAATCGAAGAGGACAACAAAACTGCTGAAAAGATAGGCCGTGGAAACTCAACAATAATGGGAGCAAACATTGTTGAGGATACTTATCAAAATAAGAGAAAGAGGAAGCGGGCTTCTGGACCGAAAAGCAATCCAAGCAAGAAGCGGTTCAACGAAAATTGCTACAACTGTGGAAAAGCTGGACATAAATCTACAGATTGTCGTGCTCCGAAGAAAGACAAGAAGAAGGGTCAAGAAAACATGGTTGAAAAGCACGAAGATGTTGATGATTTGTGTGCTATGCTTTCTGAATGCAACCTAGTAGGAAATCCTAAGGAGTGGTAGATTGATTCTGGAGCCACTCGCCATGTTTGTGCTGTTAGGGAAGCTTTTGCTACATATGCTCATGTCGGACCCGAAGAGACGCTTTCTATGGGAAATGCTACAACGGCCAAAATTGAAGGATGTGGGAAGATATTTCTGACTGACTTCTGGCAAGGTGGTGAGTTTGAACAACGTCCTTCATGTTCCTGAGATTAGGAAGAACTTAGTCTCTGCTGGACTTCTTGTTAAGAACAGTTTTAAGTGTGTCTTTGTATCCGATAAGGTTGTAATAAGTAAGAACGAAATGTTTGTAGGAAAAGGTTACCTCACTGAGGGCCTTTTCAAGCTGGATGTAATGGTTGTTTAGAATAATAATAAAATTTCAGCTTCGTCTTACTTACTTGAGTCAAATGAATTATGGCATATACGTTTGGGTCATGTCAATTATAAAACCTTGCGGAAAATGATCAACTTGGAAGTATTGCCTAAGTTTGAATGCGACAAATCAAAATGTCAAATATGTGTGGAATCTAAGTATGTTAAACATCCTTATAAGTCAGTTGAAAGGAATTCAAATCCTTTAGACTTAATTCACACAGATATTTGCAACATGAAGTCAATACCCTCTCGCGGTGGAAAGAAGCATTTCATAACTTTTATTGACGATAGTACTCGATATTGCTATGTTTACTTAATAGTAAAGATGAAGCAATAGACGCATTCAAGCAATACAAAAATGAAGTTGAAACGCAACTTAACAAGAAAATCAAAATTATAAGAAGTGATAGGGGTGCTGAATATGAATCTCCTTTTGAAGAAATATGTTTAGAATATGGAATTATTCATCAAACAACGGCCCCTTACATGCCCCAATCCAATGGGATTGTGGAAAGAAAGAATTGTTCATTAAAGGAGATGATGAACGCATTGTTGATAAGTTCTGGTTTGCCACAGAACTTGTGGGGGGAGCCGTTCTTACGGCTAACCGGATACTAAATCGAGTACCCCATAGCAAAACACAATCCACTCCATATGAAAAATGGAAAGGAAGGAAGCCCAACTTGAATTATTTTAAAGTGTAGAGGTTTTTTGGAAAAAGTGCAAGTTCCTAAATCCAAACAGGTAAAAATAGGATCGAAACCGTTAATTGTATTTTCATCGGATATGCGACCAATAGTAAACCATATTGATTTCTGGTTCATAAATCAGAAAATCCCGACATTCATAATAATACGGTTATAGAATCAGATAATGCTGAGTTCTTTGAAAATACATATCCGTATAAAAAGGAATGTGAGTCGATTTGTGAAGGATCTAAATAACCTCGGGAAGAAACAAAAGAAAGTACATTTAAATAGGAGGATCCAAGACGTAGTAAACGTCAAAGAACGTCTACTTCATTTGGACCAGATTTTGTGACTTTCTTATTAGAAAATGAACCTCGAACATTTAAAGAAGCTATGTCTTATTTGGAACCATTATTTTGGAAAGAGGCAGTCAATAGTGAAATAGAATCCATATTGAACAACCATACATGGGAATTGGTTGATATTCCTCCTAGAAATAAACCTTTGGGTTCTAAATGGATTTTTAAGAGAAAAATGAAAGATGATGGCACTATTGATAAATTTAAGGCAAGACTTGTAGTCAAAGGGTATAGACAACGAGAAGGTCTTGACTACTTTGATACATACTCTCCGGTTACAAGTATTACGTCCATACGGATGTTAGTAGCATTAGCTGCAGTGTATGGTCTTGAAATTCGTCAAATGGACGTTAAGACAGCCTTCATGAATGGAGATTTGGAGGAAAAAATTTACATGGAACAACCTGAAGGGTTTGTGGTTCCAGGTAAAGAAAAGAAGGTAAGTAGACTTGTTGAGTCCCTTTACGGACTAAAACAAGCACCCAAACAATGGCATGCGAAATTTGACCAAACAATGTTGTCAAATGGTTTTAAGATAAATGAATATGATAAATGTGTGTACATTAAAAATGTTCCAAATGACATAGTCATTGTTTGCTTATATGTGGATGATATGTTGATAATGAGTAATGACATTGCCAACATAAATGCTATTAAGCGTATGCTAGCTAGCAAGTTTGATATGAAAGACTTGGGAGTTGTTGATTTAATTCTGGGGATTAAGATCCATAAGACTCCTCAAGGTCTGTCATTGTCACAATCTCATTATATTAAGACAGTACTTGAAAAATTCAAGCACTTAGGGTTTAAAGTTGCAAAGGCTCCAATTGACGTGAATCTTGCATTAGCAAAGAACAAAGGCCAAAGCATATCACAATTGGATTATGCTCGTGTGTTGGGATGCTTAATGTATATCATGAATTTTACACAACCAGATATAGCTTGTGCTATAAGTAAATTGAGTCGATACAGGAGAAATCCAGGTCAATCTCATTGGATGGCAATGAAACGAGTTTTGGGATATTTAGAACATACCCAGGGCTTTGCTTTGCACTACAGTAAATATCCTGCGGCAATTAAGGGATACCGTGATGCAAATTGGATCACCGGTTCAACTGATTTTAAGTCCACAAGTGGATATGTATTCACTATTGGTGGAGGAGCGGTATCTTGGAAGTCGTCCAAACAAACTTGTATTGCCCGCTCTACGATGGAGGCTGAGTTCATAGCTTTAGATAAAGCAGGAGAAGAAGCTGAATGACTCCAGAATTTCTTAGAAGACATTACATTTTGGCCCAAACCGTTGGCACCAATATGCATACATTGCTATAGTCAAGCGGCAATTGGAAGGGCCGGGAGCGTTATGTATAACGGTAAATCTCGTCATATACGACGAAGACATAAAACCGTTAGGCAATTACTCTCTAGAGGAATTATCACAATTGACTATGTAAAGTCAAGCGATAATGTGTCGGATCCACTTACAAAAGGCCTAACTAGAGAGCTAGTTGAGAAATCATCGAGGGGAATGGGACCATGGCCGAGAACAAGTCATTTTGGCGGTAACTCTACCTAGAAGACTGGAGATCCCAAGATCTATGTTCAAGGAGATCAAACAAAGTCATTAATGACGGTTCAACATTGTCAACTAAAATTTTGGTCCATTCTCGTGATGAGACAATGTTAAGTACCAAGGATAAAGCATTAAGGCTTTTTAATGATTTCTAAATTTGATACGGGGTATATCAAATAGTGTATCTACAGGATGAAACGTGTAGGAATCACCTATGTAAGTGTGAAGTGTTAGCCACAGACCTTGATAATTGGACAACAGCTCCCGGGACGATGTCAACTTCTTCAACCAAGGATCCCAGATTAGGAAGTGCGTCGGCTTCGTAATTTTTCTCTCGAGGTACATGGTCCAGAGTCCACTCCTTGAAGCGGTGTAGAGTTACCTGTAGCTTATCCAAGTACCGTTGCATTCTGTCTTCCCGAACCTCGAAGCTTTTGTTTACTTGGTTTACGACTAGTAGAGAGTCGCACTTGGCCTCGATGACTTCTGCTCCCAAGCTTTTAGCTAGCTCAAGACCTGCAATCATGGCCTGATACTCGGCCTCATTATTAGTTAATCTTGGAGTTCTGATAGATTGCCTAATAGTATCACCTGTGGGTGGTTTCAAGACAATGCCGAGCCCGGACCCCTTCACATTCGAGGCACCGTCCGTGAAAAGGGTCCATACCCCCGATGCTGTGCCCGAGTTTAGCAGGAGTTCTTTCTCTACTTCGGGTACGAGGGTCGGCGTAAAATCAGACACGAAGTCAGCTAGGATTTGAGAATTGATGGCCGTTCGGGGTTGATATTCGATATCGTACCCGCTAAGTTCGACGGCCCATTTGGCCAATCGGCCCGATAGCTCGGGCTTATGCAAAATATTTCGAAGTGGGTAAGTGGTTAATACATATATAGGTTGACATTAAAAAATATGGTTTTAACTTACGAGATGTGCTTATCAATGCAAGTGCTAATTTTTCCAAGTGGGGGTACTAAGTTTCAGCATCTCCTAGAGTACGACTCGCGTAATAGATAGGAAATTGCGTACCCTGCTCTTCTCGAACCAGTACCCCACTTACCGCTATCTCCAATACTGCCAAGTAGAGATAAAGCCTTTCATCTATCTTCGGGGTGTGGAGCAAAGGCAGGCTCGACAGATACCGCTTTAACTCTTCTAAGGCATGTTGACATTCCGGGGTCCATGCAAAATCCTTCTTCTTTTTGAGCAAGGAGAAGAAACGGTGACTTTGATCTGATAACCTCGAAATGAACCGGCCCAAAGCAGCTATTCGACCCGTCAACCTTTGCACGGCTTTCACGCTATCCACGGTCTTGATATCTTTGATGGCCTTGATTTTATCGGGGTTAATCTCGATACCTCGATTTGACACCGTGAAGCCAAGGAATTTGCCCAAACCGACTCCGAAGGTACATTTCTACGGGTTAAGCTTCATGTTGTAATTCCTCAAGATTTCGAATGTTTCCTGCAAATGAGCTAAATAGTCCTATGCGCGCAGGGACTTAACCAACATGTCATCAATATAAACTTCTATTATTTTACCTATCTATTCTTCGAACATTTTGTTAACTAAGCGTTGGTACATTGCTCCTGCATTTTTAAGCCCGAAGGGCATGACATCGTAACAATAAGTTCCAAATTTAGTAATGAATGAAGTCTTTTCCTGGTCTTCCGGGTGCATCTGAATTTGATTGTACCCAGAGTAGGCATCGAGAAAAGTTAAGGTCTCGTGGCCAGCCGTGGCATCGATCATTTGGTCGATGTTCGACAACAGGAAAGAATCTTTCGGACATGCTTTGTTCAAGTCCTTATAGTCTACACACATCCTAAGCTTGTTTCCCTTTTTAGGGACTACTACTATGTTGGCTAACCACTCGGGGTACTTTACCTCCCGAATGGATCCTATTTTAAGAAGTTTGGTTACCTCGTCTTTTATGAAGGCATGTTTTACCTCGTACCGAGGTCTTCTTTTTTGCTTCACCGGTTTGAACCTGGGATCGGTGCTTAGCCGATGTGTGGTGATTTTCGGCGGAATCCCTGTCATATCTAAATGGGACCAAGCAAAGCAATCCATATTATTAATAAGAAACTGAATAAGCTTTTTCCTGAGTTCGGGGATTAATCCCGTTCCCAGGTATACCTTTCTCTCGGGTAGATATTCAATGAGTATGACCTACTCTAGTTCCTCGATAGTTGACTTGGTTGCGTCGGACTCTTCAGGAACGACGAAAGTTCGAGGAGTAAGGAAGTCCTCTTCGTCTTCGATTACCTGTTGTTCGGACTCCGCCGAGGGCGGGGGCTGCGATTGATATTTAGTCGCCTGCTTATGTTTGGCGCTTAATTTCTCCGAGGTCAGGGGAACTTCCTCGATTGCAAACATCTCCTTTGCGGCGTGCTGCTCCCCGTAGACTATTTTACTCCCTCCTCTGTCAGGAATTTCATCATCTAGTGAAGAGTCGAGGGCACTGCTCTCATATTGTGTATCCACGGTCTCCCGAGGAGTGCGTTATACCTCATGTCACCTACGATGACATGGAACTTTGTATCTTGTATGGTCCCGGCCATGTTTACTAGCAAGATAATTTCTCCCTTTGTTGTTTCGCTTGCCATGTTAAAGCCATTCAGGACCCGGGATGCAGGTATAATCTGATTTTGTAGGCCGGGTTGTTCCACGACCCTCGATTTTGATTATGTTTGCTGAGCTACCTGGATCCACTAAAACACGTTTAACTTGAATTTTATTCAAAAGGATAGATATTACCAGGGAGTCGTTGTGAGGCTGAGGTATGCCTTCTGCTTCCTCGTCACAGAATGATAAGATGTCTTCGGGCACATAGCTCTGAGTTCGTTTTTCTCCGGTGATTGATACTTTGGATCGCTTGAATACAGGTCGTTGAGGGACGTCGATTTGATCATGTGGATTACATGTGTGAGCACGTGATTTTTTCCCTAAGTGAATTATTCCCAAAAATTCAAACAGATGATTTTCTTCATTATTCTGCAATTTTGTGAATTTTCGTGTTAGTTTCTGTTAAGTGTTTGCATTTATTTGTGCATTTTAATTCATATGAAATATATANACAATAGCTTGAAACAATTGAAAAATATAAAATATATATATATATATATATATATATATATATATATATATATATATATGTTTAGTTTTACATTTTAGGATTAATTAGTAGTTAAATTGCGTTTAACATAAAGTATAAAGAAAATAACAAAAATAGTTCATTTTTGTATTTTTAATTGTTAATTGGAGAATTTTTCATGAGTTTATTTTTAAATAGGACTTAATCAATTTTGGAAATATATTAGGTCTTTAGTTTCAGTTTAGCATTTAATAAAATTAGAAAATAAAATAATGAATAAAAATAAATACAAAAGAAAAGAAAAGAGGGATTAATTTGAAATTGAGAAGAGAATAAGAAGCAACCATGTTTTTGGGCCAATTTCGTTGCATCCCCAGCCCAGTACCCCACCAAAATCACCCCAGCCTAGACCCAATTCCACCCTAATGAGCAAAACCCATTCAATTAAGCCCAAACCCGGTCCAGACCTGACCCAGACCCTGCCCTGATGACTAATAAAATGACGTAGTATGAGAATGATACTATGTCGTTTGAGTTAATTAATGCAAAGTCAATCCAAGCCGTCTATTGCCCATCATCCAACGGTCTGGGTTCACTTAACACAATTAATAAAACTGTCCTAAAATACCAAACAAACCCTAGACATAACCCTCCTTCCTCGTATCTCCCCTACCCTTTCCCGTCTCCGCCACCCTCCGCCCTAACGCCGCCGCCGGAAATTGCCCCACGGCGGCGGCCAACCTCCAATGGCGCCCAAAAATTCACCACTTATTCTTCTCATCCTCCTCATTATAGATCCGGTGCCCTTTTTCTTCAAACACCGTCGGAACGCCTCAAATTTACCAAACCCTAGGCGCCGCCACCGCAGTGCACGGCGCCGCCACCTCCCAAACCACTTCAAAATAGCACCTTGGGTTCTATTAGCCTCCCTCTTCTCAAATCCCCATCTGTCTTTGCTCGAATATCCCTCCAATGTCTCGAATTTATTTTTTAAAAAGAGGCAGAACCCTAAAAGCACAATTGCCCAAGCTGTTCTCAGTTTCTTTAGGATTAAAATTGATTCGAGGCATGAAATAATGTGTTCGTTTGTTACTTGGCAAAGAACAAACGTTCACATCATTCCGGGGCTTCGAATCGGAGTCTTGTGTGGTTCAATCTTCTACAATGTAAGTGTTTCCGTTCTATGTTTGTTCAAATTTTTTTTGTTTGTTAAAATTGGTATATGCATATTGATTTGATTTTTATGTTGGTTAGTTTAGGTATTAGTTTAACTGTTGATTAGTTTAGGTGTTTAAATGTTAGTTAGTTGGATTTTCTATTAGCTTTTATTTTGATGTGCAGTATAATTAGTTAATATTGGTCGACATGATTTCGTTTAGCTGGGTATAATTGAAAACTCAATTGCTTGATTAATCATAATTAGCTTTAATTGGGGTAATGTTTAATTGATAGGGAGGGTAGTATTTTCAAAATAAGTGCAGGGGCAGTTTAGGTACTTAGGGCTGGGTAGAAATGCTGTAGGTTATACTAGAATTACTTAGAACCTTCTAGAATAGGACTTTAGTTCTAAATTCAGAAAATAGGTGCACTTACTTGAGAAGCAAGTCAATAAGTAGAGGACTAATCTGAAAATAAAATAGGGACTAAGAGGAAAATAGAAAATTGGGGGATGCTCTCATCTTTGCCTATAAAAGGCAGCCCCTAGTGCCTTGAAGAACAAGTTTTGAACCCCAAAAATTCCCCCCCCCCCCCCCCAAAAAGCCCTCTCTGCAAATCTGAACCAAAATTTGAATTTCCAACCCTTAGAAGTTCAAAATCCTCTTCTAGATCTTAGATCCTGCCCCAAAAATCCAAAAACAAATAGAAAAACAACAGAAAAATCAAAAAGAAAGTGTTGTTACATCGATCTCTCTAGTCTAATTTTGAGTTTTAGTCACTGATTTTCACCTTTTAGCATAACTACAATCACTGAAGTACAGAAGGTTTTGAACTCCAATTTGAATGAGTTTTTGGGTGTATTTGAGCTATTTGGTTTGATTTTTGAGATTGCAACTGATCAGTCGAGTCTGCTTGGAATATTTGCTGTTGCTGTTGTTTTACAAGTCATTCCGGGTTGTGCTTGAGTGTGTTTCTGGGTTGAGTGTGGTTTTGCTGTTGATTTGGGATCTAATTTGCTGCTGCTGTACATTTGCTATTGCTGACCTCTCTCTCTTCTCATGTTGTCTCGTACTCCAGGTATTTCCTTGGCCTATAACTGAGGATCCACTGCTGAAATGTAACAAATCTGGAGTAATTTGAATGAAGAACACATTCAAGCTTAGCTTAGTGCTATCTTATTATTTTTGTGTATATCATGCCTAATTACAACATTATAGATAGTTAAGTAGGTTTCTATTTCCTGAAATTACATGTATAGGAGATCCCTATATGTTAGACATTATGTAATAATTGGACTGCCTTGGACTTTTTATTTGTAATAAATCACTGAACTATAATCATGTAGCTTCCTAACCTTAGTCTAGTATAACAGGTTTCAATAGCATTAAGTAGCTTTAACTTAGCTTAAGTTTAGTTACGGATTATGGTTGAGTACATGGAGATAATTGTCATGTGTGCGCCATCTACCTGTTAGTAGCATTAATACAAGATGTATTGTGAGTAATCGAATCAGTTAAGTGTTTCAGCTGGTTAGAATTGCATTATCACAGGGCTTCGATATAGTATACTTAGTTTCAGCTTTGAAAATCACATGTTGCATTCTGTTTGGTAACTCATAAGGCACCAGGTCATTCCTCATATGTGTGGCATGTTAATTAGTATTTACTTAAAAAAGCATAATGGGATACCCTTGAATCAGTAGTCCGATGTTACTACCATGTCATCGTCCAGCAACCCAGTGAATTCGCATAGCTGCAGGTTTAAGAGTCGAAGCGAACCAAAAAATAAACCTTGAATAAAATATGGGCCCAATGGTTTGGCCCAGCTACTCAATGGAAATCAAGCTCACCTGGCACAGGTTGGGCTGGATAATAAGAAGGCCCAAATCGCAGCGCCATTTCATGTTAACACAAGTTGGGCTAAGTGCGAAGCCCAAGTATGCAGGGGAATAAATTCTCTTAGGTTGATTAGGTCTAATTTGTAACATTAGGTTCTCGAGTTAAGTAGCGGGTTCAAATTAAGAGGTCTATTCCTTTTGTTTGAATCCGGACTTGAACTTGGGGGCCCGAATGTTATAACATTAATTAGTTAGGACTTTTCTTTTATTCTTAAAGACAAATCAAAAATAGAAAATCATAGGTCACTTTAGGACTTGCCTTTTAAATAAAATGAGACGAGCCTCGCCGAACAAAAATACAAATTGCGGGGCCCTCATTTAATGCTTAATTAAAAATACTTAGAATTCGGGATGGGCCGTTTAGCAAATTTCGCGGCCTTCCCCAAAGTTAACAATACGCTAGACGCTTTAGGGCCGTCATTGAATAATTTTACCTTCCTAAATAAGGGTGCACATTTATGTGACCCAAATCCAAATCTCAACGAAGTCGAAACATGTCAAAAATTGCGGGTGCATTTATGTGACGCAATTCGAGACATATTTTCACGACATTGCAATTCTCTTAAAATAATAATGATAAAAGCGGTTCAAAGTTAAAAGCACATAGATTAAATCATGTATTAAAATCAAATAAATAAGCCAAATATGACAATTGAGCGACCGTGCTAGAACCACGGAACCCGGGAATGCCTAACACCTTCTCCCGGGTTAACAAAATTCCTTACTCAGATTTTTGGATCGCGAACTGTTAAACAGAGTCATAATTTCCTCGGTTCGGGATTCAACCGGTGACTTGGGACACCATTAATCTCCCAAGTGGCGACTCTGAAATCTTAATAATAAATCCCGTTCCGATTGTCCTTTAAGTGGAAAAACTCCTTTACGCCCCTGCGGATGTATGAAAAAGGAGGTGTGACAACATGTTGTGGTTCTTCTTGTTCATTATTCCTTGCGCCTCTCTCCCTGAAATGATTCTTAGCCTGATCACTTAGGAATTCTCGAAGGTGGCCCTCGTCGAATAACCGAGCCACTTCTTCCCTCAGCTGTCTGCAATCTTCCGTTCGATGACCATGTGTGCCATGATATTTGCATATTACGTTCGGGTTTCTTCGAGAAGGATCGGTCTGTATTGGCTTCGGCCACTTGGTGTCTTTGATTCTCCCAATAGCTGAGACAATCCCTGATGCATTTATACTGAAGTTGTACTCTGACAATCGAGGAGCCTCGGCGGGGTCGGTGTGCTTGTCGAATCTACTCTTGCTCATGAGTCCCCAAGACTTTGGCCTCGATCATTTCTCTGATTGCTTCGAAGAGCGTTACAGCTCGGGCCGCTGCTTCTTCTGTCGGTATATGGCTGATACCGTTCATTGTTGAATATAGATCCCCGATCTATGTCCCTCGGGGGCTCGACTGCGAATCTGTTAGGATGAACTGAACCCGAGGAGGCTCCCAACTGATTGTCTTCGACCCTGATTTTTGATTGGTAACGATTGTGCACATCCGACCATAACACTGCTGGATATTCGATCAAGTTCTGCTTTAACTGTCGAGATGCAATCGATCTACTTTCATTCAAACCCTGCATAAAGGCCTGTACCGCCTAGTCATCTAAGACCGGCGGCAATTCCATCCTTTCCATCTGAAACCTGGATACAAACTCCCTTAGAATCCCATCGTTCCTTTGCTTTATTTTAAAGACGTCCGATTTTCTTGTGGCCACCTTTATGGCCCCGGCATGGGCTTTAACGAAGGCGTCTACTAGCATGGCAAATGAATCAATAGAGTTAGGAGCCAAGTTGCGATACCAAATCATAGCTCCCTTCGAGAGTATTTCTCCAAACTTTTTCAACAATACTGATTCGATTTTATCATCATTCAAGTCATTTCCTTTGATCCCGCAAATGTACGAAGTAATATGCTCGTTGGGGTCGGTTGTCCCGTTATACTTGGGTAAATCGGGCATGCGAAATTTCTTAGGAATGGGCATTGGGGCTGCGCTCTGAGGGAATGGTTGTTGTATAAACTTCTTGGCATCTAGACCTTTCAAGACTGGAGTGCCCCCAGTATCTGGTCTACACGGGAGTTATAAGTCTTCACCTTCTTGTCGTTATCCTCAATTTTCTTTTCTCCGGACTCGATCCTCTTAGTGAGTTCTTCGATCATTTTCATAATGATGGGGTCAGTCCCCGAGTTGTTCCCATTTGGTCCTTCCGGCGTTGGTTCGGCACGTCGATTGTTCTCATGTTCGGCTACACTCGGGGTCTTATTCTGACTTTGAAGTTGAGCGATGGCGATCTGCTGAGCCTGCAACATTTCAAATATCACTTGGAGGCTAACTCCTCCCTCTCCTGCTCCTGGCGTTCCTTGGTCCCCTGGTCGAGCATCCCTGCGTATGCTCCCTTCAGGGTCTGTGCCTAGGCTGGTGCTTATAGCAATATGAGAACCAACATCAACTGGTCTCATGTTTGGCACTTCCCCAGGGTTTATTGGTGGTACACCGACCCCTACATTGTTGTTCTCTCCAAGACCCTCATTGTCATGAACAGGTGCGTTTTGTGAGCTAGATATGTTTCAGCCTGAAAATCAAAGATTCTTGACAAGAAAAAGTGTAAAGATAACGTGTGTAATAAGAATCAGTAAGAAAATAATCACTATTATCTTAAGCCCCACGATGGGCGCCAAACTGTTTACCTCAAAAATACGAGTAACAATTAAATTTGATTTGTAGTTTTTAAGATATGTGATTTAGTTCAATACCAAATAAGAATCAAGAAATATGAAGTAGAAATGAAAGATAGAAATGAATCAAACCAATGTTACTTAGCACCAGTGACCTCGAGACGGTGACCTCGAGGTGACTTAGGGCAGTAAGAACAATTAAATAGGAAAATCAAAGTAAGAACAATTAAGCTAAGGGACAATTCTGATGAACATCAGGCAAAAAGTAGAGAGTATATTCTTTTTTTCAGTCAAAGATGGTGTTACAAATGATTGGGATCCCCTTTATATAATGGGGGAACCCCAAATAAGGAATATTTCCATTTACTGTAAGGAATATTCTTGATACAGCTGTCTAACCACCTAGTACGGAATTGTACAATCCTATTCCGTGATTTGCGCCATGATTTTGGGGACGTGGCAGGAGTCTAGCTCGTTCTGGTACAAATCCATAATGGTACTATTTCGGGGTAGAACACGCCCGACCTCGGTATGCATCATGCTTCGCCTTCGAACTTGGGTCTGGTCCCTCGAGCACGAACCTGGCCTTACCCGGACTCGAATATCGGACGACCTCTCAAATATATAGATCGAAGGCATACGATCTCGACCATATACACTTTACAAGAATGAACCTTATCTATTTAAGTGGAAGTTGCTTTCATATCTTAACTTTAGTTTTTTAGATTTTAAAACGATAGTAGATTTCCTGTGCTATACTTTCCGTTGGGACAGGACACAATAAGATCTCGTATATAGTGACACTATTGAATAAATACCAATAGACTGACTAACTTATTTTACGAATGTAGATAGTAATTAATGCTTTCACAGTTTTTACTTATCTTGTGTTGTTTACAATAAAGGGCGAATGCAACACCCCTAGCCAAAAAATTATAGTGTTTCTTAACGAAATTCCTCTCCACGCTTACAATATAGTAAGAAAAATTATATTTACTACATGTCATATGATTTTTTAGCACTATTTGATTAAGTACGTGGTTCATAATATTAGTTTGACTACTGCATTAAATAAATATGGAAAAAAGATATTATACTTAGGGGCGGATTCACAGTGTTGGAAGCAAATTCAGCCGAATCTAGTATCTTTTGTTCAAACTTTGTATTTATCTTAAAAAATTCATTGAATATGTATAAAAATATAATTTAGAACGCAGTAACTTAAAAAGATTGCAATACAGAACCCATAAATTTCAAATTCTGGCTCCGCCTCTTATTATACTCTTAATAATGATTGGGAAAAAATCAAATTTGTGGAGAAAAAAATCACGTGAAAATATAGTACGAAAGTTGAATAGGCTCAATAGGACAATGATATCAAACATTTTAAATTTCTCGTAATAGAAAAGTGTATAAAATTAGAGTCAGGGCGGAGATAGCATGCGGTTACTTTGGTTCAAACTCTATATTTGTCTAAAAAAAATCAATTAAAAATGTACAAATTATTAATTTAGACACAATAACTTAACAAGACTAAAATTTCGAACCCATTAGTTTCAAATCTTGGCTCCGCCTCTGATTAGAGCTATCAACTTTAGCTCATACGTACTAATACTTCTCTTTTGTTTCCGAGCTATACATCAATAATAAAATTTTCCTTATAACAAACCATCTCTTCTTTGACTAGTAATAGGGACAGCAAACCTAGATGAGAAATTACACAAAAGCCCATCTTCTTCAACACGAGTGCCATCATCAAAATTCAAGGCATAACTTTGAGCATCATATTGAAATTGGGTTTTATTTGATTTCTTCAAATTGCAGTAAATTCCAATTTTCTTTACCAAATTCTTCATAATCTTGATCTTTATTACTAGCCATGACTCTTTTTGCTCTAGCAAAGAGCTGCTGTGAACTTCGTGGGCTTGGGCCCAATTGAAACAAGAAAACTTTAAACAATCACACGGCCCACACCCAGTCGGAGAAGATGATGAATAGTCTTCGTAGATATTGCCATTTTTGTGGCCTTCTTGTTTGTGCTCAGCTATGGGAGTATAACTATTCATGCTATTGGATAGATAGGATTCTTGCTCCAACAAGAGGTTTTGGTTTCGAACCCTAATTATAAAAAAAATCTGTTAGAAAGCGCTTTCCCTATAGGATTCTTGGCTTTTAACGAGATATCTTGGTTTTGAACTCCGGTTATAAAAAAATTCTATTAGAAAGCCTTCCCCTATAGGATTCTTAGCTTTTAACGAGAGATCTTGATTTTGAACTCTAGTTATGAAAAATATTTGGTAAGAAGCGCTTCTGCTATAATGGACCTTACGCTGTACGGATATGAATTAATCAGACCTAAAGAGAATAATGAACGCCGAGCGAAAAATGAAAATAATATGTATGTGTGTGAAGGAGGAGAAGGATGAGAAGTGGAGAATGAATGGATTGTTTACTTATAATGTATTTGTGAGTGCGTGTACAATGTGTGTGTGAAAGGAAAAGGGGAGTGAGAAGAGGGCAAGTGGCTGCAAAAGGAAGATTAGAGAAATAAATAAACCAATAGGATTACAAGGAAGGTTCTTGTATTTATATAAGCAAAATCTAACAGGAAAAGGATTGTTGTTTCCTTATCCACATAAATAAAGGAAAGGTGTATTAATAATTTAACAAAAACAAGGAGTAAAAGGAAGGTTCCTTTTGAAAAAAAAGAAGAAGAAATTAATGTGGCATATGTTGGACTTTAAAGCATTGGGCTTCAAAGACTTTAAGCATTGGGCTTTAAAGTCTAAGAGTGTGAATTGGAAATGGTGAGAAATAAAATTGAGGGAAATGAAAATTTGAATGAAGTGAGCTTTTGTCTTGAACTTTGTCCCTCATTGGTGAGGGACAACTACATTTGTGTGTATATATATAGAATCACTTCTTAAAGCTCTTAAAAGGAGTTGAAGAGAATGAACCCTCGCGCCGTCGTCGTCGCTCGCTCGGCTTTGGCTTTGGCTTTGGCTTTGGCTTTGGCTTTGGAAAATGATCGCTAAGATTATTTTTGGACAAAATTTATTTAATTAATTATTTAATAATTAATTAAATATCAGTTAGTTAGCCGCTGTCTGGGCGTGACCGCGGTAGGACCGCGCCAGAACACTACTGCAGATTCAGAAGGCCACTCTGGCCGCGGTCCTGGCGTAACCGCGGTAGGACCGCGGCAAGACGCGCAAACTTCTGAACAGACACATTTTCCAGAACAAACATCATACCTCTTCCAATAATTGCCTATAAATTCTGAGGTATGGCTTCGTTTTTAACACACTGAAAAATTACAAAACTTCCTTCTTTCTGAAAATACTGCATTCTAATTCGCAGTCTCTCTCTCTCAAATTCGTAAGTGTGATTTTGCTCCGTTCTTTGAGTTCGTTGTTATCCTGCAGTTTGTATTGCCACTGTTGCAGGAAGGTTTATTCCGTTTCATCCTGGGAGGATTTAATCCATTACCTTGGCAACGTGTGAGGGGGTTAAAATTCCTTAAGGACGCACAAGCAAATTGTGGACTTGGAATATTTCTTATTCTTTACTGTTTTCCAGTTTCTTTTATTCTTCTAACAGTTTTCTAATTTTGTGTTTTAACACAGTAGCGACTTACGGCATATATCTTAGCAAAATTTTACAGGGTTGCTATTTTCATAACCACATCAATAAAGGAAACGGGTGTAGGTTAAAGATTTAATATATAACATAGTCAAAATACAATGACCTATTTAGTTTTTTTAAAACTATTTAGTATTCATAAGTCAGAACTCACTGGTACGACTAATTCAGTTTTGTGCCTATTTCATGAGTAACAATATCAACCAAGAATTATTTCATTTTACAGAATTCGAACTTGAGATCTCTTATTAAATACCTTGTCTACTCCTGGCTGCCAAAAATATCTTGTCCGTTAGGTATAGTAATTCCAACTAGTCTTGAAAGTAAAGACGGATTGAAACAGTGTTGTGGCTCTAAATATCGCGTCTTCAACGTGTGGAATGATAAGTGGGTGCATTTAGCATTCCATAAAACATGCTTTATTGCTTTATTGGATCCACTTGATTTAAAATTAAATTTTATCATAAGGACAAAAAGATGAAAAGACATATAAAATTTGTATCAACACTCACTTAAGAGAAATAAGTTGATACATTACATTATTTAGCTCACATATTTAAAGTCTTTTTCAATATTTTAATTTCCATGCTCAATTGAATACCTTCGTATAATACGAATTGGGATTACTATTTTAAGTCTTATTCTTTCTTTTTTTCCCTCAATTTTTCCTTTTTGTATGTGAGTTTTTTTTTTTTTTTTTTGGGGGGGGTAGGGGGGGGTAATGGTATT
>NW_017671868.1:76867-92193 GCF_001879085.1 Nicotiana attenuata
GGGGGGGGGATGATTGGGCCTAAAAACGTGTACATGTTTTTCTAGAACCCCAAGGAAGCTTGCAGCCGCAACAGCCTCTGCCCTTTGGGTGAGCACTCTGTGCGCACTAGGTAAACATTTCACTGTGTATGTGATGACCCAAAAGGTCATCACTTGTTTTTAAGCTACATTCTGTGTTTTCGAGGTCCTGAAAACCTCATTTAGCATCACCCCGAATTGCATGCGCAGTCCCGGCGCGTAACCGGAAAGCCTAAATGTGAAAATCTATGAAAAATAATAAGTTTTGACTATAAAATGAGCTAATTTGACTTCGGTCAACGTTTTGGGTAAACGGACCCGGACCCGTGAATTGACGGTCCCGGAGGGTCCATAGGAAAATATGGGACTTGGGCGTATGCCCGGAATCGAATTCCGAGGTGCCAAGCCCGAGAAATGAATTTTTGAAAGAAATTGTTTAAGGAAATTTGAAATGAAATTTGATTAGGACATGATAGTATCGGGCCCGTATTTTGGTTTCGGCGCCCGATACAGGTCTTATATATGATTTAAGATGTTTCTGTGGAATTTGATGAAAAACGGATATCATTTGACGTGATTCGGACCTAAAGCTAAATTTGATACATGATGAAGTTTGAGAAAAGTTCTTGATTTTTGAGGTTTGATCTGTTGTTATTAAGGTTATTTTAGCGATTTGATCGCATGGATAAGTTCACATGTTGTTATTGAGTTAGTACGTGTGTTTGGTCAGGAGCCCTGAGGGCTCGGTGTGTTTTGGATGTGATTCGGGAAGGTTTGAACTTAGGAAAAATTGCAGAAAATCTGCAACAGGTGCTCAGGCCTGTTGTTCTTCGCGATCGCGGGGGAGGATTTGTCCATCGCGAACGCGAAGCCACAGTCGCGAACGCGGAGCTTTGGGGGATTGCTCATCGCGAACGCGACCTGTGTGACGCGAACGCGTAGAGTTAATTGGAGGGGGGCTGGGATTTGGTCGTTCTTCTACGCGAACGCGTACGTGTGTCCACGAACGCGAAGGTCAGGGGGTTCAACCCTTCGCGAACGCGTGGAAGACCTCGCGATCGCGTAAGTCCACTTACTGGCAGCCTTCGCGATCGGGACAGTGTTATCGCGAACGCGATGAACACTGTCGCCCAACACTTAAAACAGTAGCTAAAACGAGATTTGTTCAAAATTTCATAACTCTTCATCTCAACTCCAAATTGAGGGATTTTTGAAAGAGGATTTCACCACAAATTCATAGTTATGTAATCTTAGACTCATTTTCTTCAATTTCCATTAACACCCATTAGATTTCTAGGCCTAAAACATGAGATTAAGGGTAGAAAATTAGAGATTTGGGTAGAGTTAGGGCTTTTCAATTAATTGTGATTTAGACCTCGTTTTGGGATCGAATTCTGAAAATAATTATATATTTGGGCTCGTGGGTGAATGGGTGATTTGATTTTGGTCCGAACCTCGTGTTTTGACCAAGCGGGCCCGGGGTCGATTTTTGGGTTTTTGGGAAGAATGATTAGAAAGCTATAATTAAGCATTGGAATTGGATTGTTTATCATTTATTGATGTTATTGAATCGATTATGTCTAGATACAATTGATTTGGAGCCGAGTTCGAAAGAAAAGACGGTGTTTGAGGCTTGAGTTGGCCGTGAAAGTTCGAAGTAAGTGTTTTGTCTAACCTTAGCTTGAGAGATTAGGAGTTGAGTCCTATTTGCTATGTGGTAATTGTTGAGTACGACGTATAGGCATGGTGACGAGTATCTATACGTTGGTGTCTAGCATGCCCGTGAGTCTTTATATTGTGATTTTTATGACTTCGTTGTATCTTTCATGCCTTGGTGATGGTTTCTATATGTTGTGTAAAGTTTGTGGAAGGAATTGTGACCTATGAACATTAAGGAGCATTGGCAGAAGTTGTGTAACGAATTGTGGAAGTGTAAGTGATAATTAAATCTCTAGAGCATTCGCTCGAGTTATAAAGTGAATTGTGAAGTAAAAGTGAGAAAGAAAAGAAGTTATTATGTTGACACCCTTGCCGGGCTATTGTTGATTTATTGGTTATCTCCCTTGCCGGGATGTTGATATTACTGATGTTGTTCCCTTGTCGGGATTTATTTGTTGAATTATTGCTCCCTTGCCGGGATCTTTATTACTTATTCCCTTGCCCTATTGTTTGTGATTGTTGTTTGGGTCAGGAAGAGAGTTAAAGCACGAAGGGTGATGCTGTGCATTGTTTGTTTGTGAGGAAAGAGTGTAAAGCACGAAGGGTGATGCCGTGACGCACGATGTACCATTCCGTGCCTATTATATTGATTTCATGGTAAGGAAAGAGTGTAAAGTACGAAGGGTGATGTCGTGCCGCACGATGTACCATTACATGCCTATTGTATTGATTCTTATGGTGAGGACGAGAGTAAAAGCACGAAGGGTGATGCCATGCACTTGTCCTTGATTTCCCTGATTCTTGCTGATAAATGAGTTATGTTGTCTCTTACGTTTATTTCCTGATTTCTGTTGTTACTTGAACTTATTTTCGTGGTTATAGATTCCCTTACCCTATTTTCCATGTGATTGTTATTTGGGTAAGGAATAGCGTAAAGCATGAAGGGTGATGCCGTGTATTATTTTGGTGAGAGAGTGTTAAAGTACGAAGGGTGACGTCGTGTATTGTTTTGGTGAGAAAGAGTAAAAGCACGAAGGGTGATGCCGTGCACTTGTCTTTGATTTCCTAATTTTATTTGATAACTGAGTTACGGTTTCCCTACATTTAAATTGCTGGTTTCCTGTTAATACTTGTTGTAACCCGCAGCACGATTTCCCCTTCCCATTTTCAATTGAACTGTGGTGATCCTCATATTTATTTGTTGCTCTTCTGTTACTATTCGATGTTTCCCCGCAGCATGTTTCCCCCTCCCATACTTGACCGTATATTACTGTTCTTCTTTTCTGTTGTATATAGTTGAATTGCGTAGGCTGATTTGGTAGTCTGGTCCTAGCCTCGTCACTACTTCGCCGAGGTTAGGCTAGGCACTTACCAGCACATGGGGTCGGTTGTGCTGACACTACACTCTGCACTCTTTTGTGAAGACCCCAGTGTTGTAGACTTCGGACCGCAGTGGGGTTGCTGATTCTCGTTCATCATGCGACCCGAGGTAGTCCTGCAGGCGTCTGCAGGCTTTGGCGTCTCCTTCTATCTACTATTCATGTTTCTTTCATGCTTTGCCAGAGACAGTGTTGTATTTATTTATTTCAGACCTTTGTTTGTAGTATTCTTAGACCGTCTGTGAAACTGTGACACCAGTTCTGGGTAGTCGAGACTCAAACAGTTGTATTAGATATTCATGTTCAGATAGCTTATTGTTTCTTTCTTCCGCTTATGTTAAATTCTGTTGTTTAAATGTTATTATTTCGAAATTGTTAAAAAGGCAAAAAATGGGTAAAAGTCAACTGTTCAATAATTGGCTTGCCTAGCTCTCATTAGTAGGTGCCATCACGACTCCCGAGGGTGGGAAATCTGGGTCGTGACAAGTTGGTATTAGAGCTCTAGGTTTCATGGGTCTCACAGTTCACAGACAAGCTTAGTAAAGTCTGAGGGATCGGTACAGAGACGTCTGTATTTATCCCCCAGAGGCTACAGAGTTAGGAAAAACTTCACATTCATTCTTTCCTGTCGTGCGACTTTGTTCTCTCAATGCTAAATTGAAACCTCTACTCTTGTCCTTTCGCGAATGGAGAGGTCATGTACCGCTTCTTCAGCCGGGCAGCGGCATAGACCGGTGATATATCAGCTACGTCTTCGGAGGCTTTGTGGAGATTGGATAAGTTTCCCCAAGCTCTTCACCATTACATTCAGCGGTGCATCTACTGAGGATCCTCAGGATTATCAACACAGCTGTCATGAGGTTCTCAGAAACATGGGGATAGTTGAGACCAATGGGGTCGATTTTGCTACTTTTCGCTTGTCTGGATCCGCCAAGACTTGGTGGAGAGATTATTGCTTGGCTAGACCAGCCGGATCGCCAGCTTCGACTTGGGAGCAGTTCACGCAGCTATTTCTGGAGAAGTTTCTCCACATCACTCAGAGAGAGGTATTAGAGGGGGAGGTAGAGGTATTAGAGGTGGATGTAGAGATGCTAGAGGTGGAGGTAAAGGTATTAGAGGTGGAGGTGCAGGTATTGTTCTGGTTTGTGGTAGAGAAGCTTTAGTTTTATTTTGCGCCGTACCTGGTCATGCCTAGTGATTCTTTGAGTGCCCCTGTATATGTGTCTATGACGGTGGGTGATTCTATTGTGGTGGATCGCGTCCATTGTTCATGTATAGTGGTTATTGGAGGTCTTGAGACTCGTGTAGACTTGCTTGAGAAGGGTTTCGTTAGACCCAATGTTTCGCCTTGGGGTGCGCTGGTGTTGTTTGTTAAGAAGAAGGATGGGTCGATGAGAATGTGTATTGATTACCAGCAATTGAACAAGGTTACGATCAAGCATAAGTATCCGCTGCCGAGGATTGATGATTTGTTTGATCAGCTTCAGGGTGCAAAGGTATTTTCAAAGATTGACTTGAGATCGGGCTACCATCAGTTGAGGATTAGGGCATCCGATGTCCCTAAGACAGCTTTTCACACTTGGTACGGGAATTATGAGTTCTTGGTGATGTCATTCGGGTTGACAAATGCCCCAGCAGCTTTTATGGATTTGATGAACCGAGTGTTCAGGCCTTACTTGGATTCGTTCGTGATAGTCTTCATTGATGATATTTTGATATATTCCCGCAGCCGGGAGGAGCACGAGCAGCACCTTAGAGTGGTTCTTCAGACTCTGAGGGATAGACAGTTGTATGCTAAGTTTTCGAAGTGTGAGTTGAGTTCAGTTGCATTCCTGGGTCACGGTGTATCAGCAGAGGGTATTCAGGTTGATCCGTAGAAGATTCAGGCAGTCAAGAACTGGCCTAGACCAGCATCAGCTACAGAGATTCGGGGTTTCTTGGGGTTGGCAGGCTACTATCGNTTACTTGATTTTATTTCGAGGTTATAGATTCCCTTACCCTATTTGCCTTGTGATTGTTGTTTGGGTGAGGAAGAGCGTAAAGCACGAAGGGTGATGCCGTGTATTGTTTTGGTGAGAGAGTGTTAAAGCACGAAGGGTGACGCCGTGTATTGTTTTGGTGAGAAAGAGTAAAAGCACGAAGGGTGATGCCGTGCACTTGTCTTTGATTTCCTATTTTTATTTGATAACTGAGTTACGGTTTCCCTACATTTAAATTGCTGGTTTGCTGTTAATACTTGTTGTACCCCGCAACATGATTTCCCCTTCTCATTTTCAATTGAACTATGGTGATTCTCATATTTATTTGTTGCTCTTCTGTTACTATTCGATGTTTCCCCGCAGCATGTTTCCCCCTCCCATACTTGACCGTATATTACTGTTCTTCTTTTCCGCTGTATATAGTTGAATTGCGCAGGCTTATTTGGTAGTCTGGTCCTAACCTCGTCACTACTTCGCCGAGGTTAGGCTAGGCACTTACCAGCACATGGGGTCGGTTGTGTTGATACTACACTCTGCACTCTTTTGTGCAGACCCCAGTGTTGTAGACTTCGGACCGCAGTGGGATTGATGATTCTCGTTCATCAGGCGACCCGAGGTAGTCCTGCAGGCGTCGGCAGGCCTTGGCGTCTCCTTCTATCTACTATTCATGTTTCTTTCATGCTTTGCCAGAGACAGTGCTGTATTTATTTCTTTCAGACCTTTGTTTGTAGTATTCTTAGACCGTCTGTGAAACTGTGACACCAGTACTGGGTAGTCGAGACTCAAACAGTTGTATTAGATATTCATGTTCAGATAGCTTATTGTTTCTTTCTTCAGCTTATGTTAAATTCCGCTGTTTAAATGTTATTATTTCGAAATTGTTAAAAAGGTGTAAAAATGGGTAAAGTTAAACTGCTCAATAATTGGCTTGCCTAGCTCTCATTAGTAGGCGCCATCACGACTCTCGAGGGTGGGAAATCTGGATCATGACAGTGTAATAGCCTGTAAACTATATATGAAATGTAAACCGCATTAGGCAAGTCCTCGCCATGCTCGAACCCCAGAAGGCATTGAAGGTAAAATCGTGTACATTGATGTTTGCTTTTATAATCATGACATTGAAATGATACTAATCAAGTCATTCATTAACCAAAGTGTACTGTGGATTATGTCATGTGCACATCTCATGATGCTGACTAATGCCCACCTGCATCCAAATATATGCTAGCTATTCTTTTGTGTAATCTAATACTGAATCTTTTATTTTCTTTTTCTTTTTGTTTTTCCTTTTTGCCGACAAAAAAACATCTCGTGATCTTACAAAAAGTATGAGTCATATGCAAGTCATATTCTTATCCAATGACAGAGTCTCTACTATGGTCTTATATTTATAAATAAAATAAAATAAAAAAAGGAGGGAATTCTCTTTTGACCCCTTTAGCAGAACTACTGCAACGTGCGATTACCATCTTTACCAAACAATCTTTGTTTTCGAAGGTGAAACTTCGAGATATCTTTTAGCTCCTCAACCCAAAATTGCTAGTATATCTTTTAAAGCTAAATTCTTATGGTTGTTTAGGTTAAATTGCGTCCACTTTAATTATTTCATCATATATCTGTAACTCGTATTATTACATGTACGGAATGATTTCGCAATCATAACATAGCCGGATGGAAAAAGATCACTCAATTCTTCATGCTAATACCATACCAACTTGAACTTCCAAGATTAGCCCATAACAAGCTAAAAACTAATAAGTGCCAGCATTCTCAACGCAAGCAACTAATTAGTGGGCGTTTGGACATAAGAATTGTACAATTTAAAAAAAAAAGTAATTTTTTTTCAAGTGAAAATGGTATTTGAAAATTAAAGTTGTGTTTGTACATGAATATAATTTTGGGTTATTTTTGAATTTTTGTGAGCAATCTAAGTAAAATTTTGAAAAATAGCTTTTTGGAGTTTTTCAAATTTTCGAAAAATTTCAAAATTCATCTTCAAGTGAAAATTGAAAATTGTATGGCCAAACACTGATTCGAAAAAAATGAATTTTTTTTATGTCCAAACGGCTCTTAGTATTGTTCAAAAAGAATTACCATTGACCAATACTTCCATTTTGTCTGAAATCTTCAAAGTTTTACTACGTACATATTTACACGAAAGTTTTCCATTTTAAGAGGTACGGCAGGTTTAATAATTTTATATAAAGTGTCAGATATGGTAGGTGTAATAAAATATTACTCCCTTAGTTTACAATAAGTGTCCAATTTGCTTTTAGCACGACCATTAAAAAAATACTAAATTCTATACAAAAATACCTACTATGACTAAACTACCCCTAATTATTTATTTAATGTGAGGAGTAAGAAAACTTTTTAGGGATATACACATAGGGGTTATTTTGTAAAAATAAATTGAATTCTTTCTTGATTACATAACTAGACACTTATTTTGAACCAAAATGAAAAAAATAAATTGGACACTTATTGTGAACCGGAGGGAGTACTAAGTTAATAAAAATGTATCATTATCCTTGAATAGCTAAAGAAACTTGATAACAACAACAACAACTCCATTGTAATTTCACAAGTAAAGCCTGGGGGAGTAATATGTACGCAAACCTTACCCCTACCTTATGAAAACAAAAGGAACTTACAACGAGAAGTTCAAATAACACGTTGGAGATGCAATATTGTCGAAATTGTAGAGCGCGGTGCATGATGTGTGTAGGCGAACATCTCTGATTCGAATCGTGCTACAAACAAAAGTTTGATATTTAAGTAGAAAAGAATGAAGAAGCAGATCCATTGTTCACTTAATTTGAATTGTGTGTGCTAAATGAATTGCTCGGGATTCCTAGATTATAAAAAAGCGTTCTCACAATTGTCTCATAGTTAAAACTCCACTCTAACAACAACAATAACAACCCAGTGAGTTCCCACAAATGGAGTCTGGGGAGTATAAAGTATACGCGCAGACCTTAATCCTACCCCGAAGGTTAGAGAGGTTGTTTCCGAAATACCCTCGGCTCAAGAAAACAAAAAGAGACGAGAGAGACAAAATGTCAGTACCATCAACAGAACCATATGAGCAATAACAACAGCATAAGAACCAGAAAATAGATGAGAAATAATAACAAAAACTAGTGCATAAAGCCCGATACTATGAAAAACGAAAGAATAGTGTGGACACAACAATAATCGGTAACAGCCTAGGACCCAACCTTATCAAACCAGCCTCCCCCACGGACGAACTTTATCAGCTGCCTCCTATCCTAACACCATAATGCTCGATCTCCACACCTTCCTATTAAGGGCCATGTCCTCGGAAATCTAAGCCACGCCATGTCCCGCCTGATCACTTCTCCCCAATACTTCTTAGGCCGCCGTCTGCCTCTTCTCGAACCCGCCAAGGCAACCATCTGGGCTTCTTCTTTGCACGTGCCCGAACCACCTAATATTTTAAAAACTACCAAAACTAAATTCAACTTCCCCTATATCATTGAATCAAGAGCTTCATCTATTGAACAACTGTTTTCCAATAATAAAAGACGACAATTGGTATTATTCCAAAAAATTATTTAGCTGAATCTCTTCGCACCAGTCCATAATCTCAAGCAGCATTAAACCAGTAAAGAAAAATATGCCTTTGGACCAAACTAAAATAATAGCAGGTATATAACTCTACTATAAAGATGAAATACATGCCAAATTCAGCAAACACAAATTCCAAATCAAAATTCAGCATGTGTCTGAATTCTGACTTCATACAACCCAAACAAGAAAATAGAGGTAATAACCTTGTTAAGGAACTGTTTCCCTTTCTGCCTATGGATAAACAGAAAGAACAACCACAATAATAATAGTGATAACAATATTTCCCTAGCGAATGTGCATATGAGAGCTGCGGAATTTAAGCTGCTAACTAATGATGAACGAATGCGCAGCACTATACTAACCTTTCAGGGAAGATGGCAGCCACCATTAGCTGGATATTTTAAACTTTAATGTAGATGGATCGGTGAAGGGACGTCTAAACAAAGGAGGCATTGGCAGAGTAATCAGGAATAAAGAGGAGCCCTGGGTGTTAGGCTATTACAGTAGTACCCGCATCAAATCATACACAAGCTGAACTACTGGCATTGCACGTCATGGCAAAGCCAGGAATTTCAATAACGGGGTTCAAAATATAAAAGTAGATATATGAAGAAGTTAAAGGGATTCAACATATACAATATATACATAAATAATAACTTTGACCTAGAATATATAGCATGCGAATCCCCTGGTCTGCCCGTGCTTGCATGGGCAAAAGCTAAGCTGTAGAGCATGCCCTAAAACTTCTGGAAAGTTAAACAGATTCAACAGAGGTTATGAGCTTGTTAAACTCAAATAGAAATGCATACATTTCTACAATGCATGACAGCAGGTTGCTGATGAGCCAGCTGGGGAGGGGGGGAATCCAGCATAGCTTTCGAGAACAAAAGGCAGTAGCATGGCTAAGGAAGAAGAGCAACCTCTGTTAGAGCTATTGAGAAACTACTATGCTCTAGAAAGCATAAACTCACCACTTTGTACTAGATTTAACTAGTTATTAGTAATATATTTCTCCCTTTTACCCAAAAAAGAAAATCCTCAGACCTAAGTATATCAAAAACTAACAAAACCAAGGCTTCTGTCTATCCAATAATAGGAATAATTTCAGAACATTATTTAGCTGAATCTGCTAGCAGCAGTCCATAAGCTCAATTAGCACTAACCAGTAAAGAAAAATAGTATTTGAAACAAAGTATTATCTGATAATTAATAAAATAAACAAGGAGCCTTTTGAACCAAGTAAAATGGCAGGTGGATGACAGGCCAATTCTATGACAATTTACAGGTGAAATCTACTTGAATATGAAATTCTATGTGCAAAAAGAAAAAATTTCTAAATCAAAATTCAATATGTCACTGAATTTTGAGTTCTTTCTCCCCCTAATTTTCCTACAAGCCACAGCAATAGAGGTAATATACAAACAATCTCGCATAAGCAAGAAGGTATAAAAAGGGCAAAAAGGCAAAGATTTTTAAGATTAAAATTTAACCTATGTACAAAATCAACCTCAACTTTTGTAATAAAAAAGAGCAAAAAAGGTAAAATTACTGCTAATAAAAAACACTCAGTATTACTATACATAAATTACTTTAACTAGCAGCAGTAACTTCTCTCACAGACATAGGTTTCACAGGCGGGGAAGGAGGGAGTCTAGAAGTGAAATTACCCAAAGGGGCTTCTTCATCATCAAACCCATCTTCGAAATTCAGCGAGTAACTCAACGGATCATAACGGAACTGCTCAGTGGAGGAGTTTCTCTTGTGCCGGTTCGATCCGAAGTTGAAAACCATTAAAACCTTTTCTTTCAAATTCGGCAGGTTATTGGGTTCCCAAATCAGCGCCGGATTCTCATCGGAGGATGACGGCGGAGGCGGAGGAGAAGGGTGGCGGTGAGGGAAGCAACAGGAGAAGCAAAGGGAGTTCTTCAACTTCTGCTTCAGAGATGGAGCTGAATTGGGTATAGAGAAAGGATGACTTTCGTCCATTGGAGTTTGAGATTTGAGAGTGAAAATGGAGGAGAAATTGACGGATTTTACACAGTTTTTGTAGAGAAATGGAAAACGACGGAAAATTTTATTTAACTATACCTCGTAAAAAAATAAAATATACGAAGGTACTTTTAATTTATTTTTTCTTTTTTAAAATTGCAGAATCTTATTTAACTCAGGTGACATAAATTGCTCTTTGTAGAAGTAAAAATTCCATTTTCTCTTTTAACTTCTACAGTATTAGCGTTAGAGTTAAAAATCACACTTTCCCCGTGACAAGTATAGTAATAGAGCGGGAAGTATTCCTTCATCTAAGAGGTCTCGAGTTTGAGCCTTAGTATGGAGTTGCCTTTATTAGAAAGTATTTTATTCCCCAGTATGGGACTTCCAGGTGCGAATCTGAATTTAGTCAGGCCCTAATACGGATACCGAAGACCGAATGAAAAACTTAAAAAAATCACACTTTCTATTAATTAAAAGTTAAATGTAATTAGTCAAATATCATAAGGAGTAAAACGGGAATAAATAACAACTCAACGTCAAGATTTTTATCTATATGAGGTTTACTAATCTACTACTAGTATATGATTGTAGTAAGTTAACTTGTCTCTTTTTTTAGTTTTCAAAAATAACTTTAGCAACACATTAAAAAAATAAACATTTTATGTGCACTCATTTTTAAGATCTATTAGTAATTTAGAAACTTTCTTATTTTAGCTTGTTTGGATGATTGTTACCGATTGTATTGTATCGTATTATTACTTTAACGGAAAAGGTCCAAATATGCTCGTGAACTATTTGAAATAGGACAAATATGCTAGTCGTTAATAGTTTGGCCCAAATATGCCCAAACTGTCCAATAGTTGTGCAAATTTGCCCTTTTTTAACGAAAACAGTATTTTTTCTTTTCTTTTTTTAATTAATTAAAATCAAAATATTTTTTTCCAGTTTTTAGCAATTTTTCTAAAAGTTTTTTTTTTTACTAAAAACTGAATAAAAATAAAAGGAAATATTTTTTCCAGTTTTTACAAAAGAACTGAATAATATTTTCTAAAACAATGTTTTTGTAAAAACAGAAATAATATTTTCTTCTCCATTGACGATCTCCACCAAGCGGTGGCTACGTTTGGCGGGGAAAGTGGCTATCAATGGCGAGAGGCAAAGGGAATGGACCAGGAAGACCAAGGAAAACACAAATTCTAGCACTAGGAAGCTCACTATCGTCAAATTCATCTCCATCAACATCTGTAATTTCTCAGAAATCGCAACCAACAACACCGACGGAAGCATCAATGGCGGAAATGAATGGTAACAATTCTACTTTGAACAATTACATAGAAGTAACTGAGGAAGTTAGAACAACAAAGGTTGATAATGGGAAGAGTAAAATGCTGAATGATTGCATGCCTTCATCTTCGAATGTAACGATCATAGAAAAAATTCAAACAACTGTACATGCAAGTGAAAATTCTCAGAGATCGGAACCAAACAAAGATGCAGAAGCCCCGGTATGGGCAAATTTGTTCGCTAGGAATAGAATGGCTTCTAATTGCCTTGCTTTGTCTTACATTCCACCGACGATTGTTGACGAAAGTGTAGTTATTCAACTAGATCCTAAGGAGACAGCAAGGGAAGCTGAAAAATGGAAACATTCATTGATTGTTGCGGTAATTGGGTAAATTCCTGGGTATAATCACATGAAGCGATACATAAATCAAAATTGGTCTACGACATGTTCTGAGCTATTCTGGCATGACAGGGGATATTACATAGCAAAGTTTACAGGGTGAAGAAGATTTGAAGGAAGTGTTATATGGAGGGCCGTACACGATAAACAATAGACCAATCATTCTGAAGAAATGGTCTCCAGATGCTGAGTTTGATGCCACTTTTCTGAAAGAGATACCTTTATGGGTCTCTTTTCCCAATTTACCTATGACCTACTGGAGTAAGGACTCGCTTAGCAGGCTAGGGAGTGCAATTGGAATTCCCTTATTTGCAGATGAATGTACAGCTAAGCAATCTAGAATATCGTTTGTTAGGATGTTGATTGAAGTTAACATTACGAAACCATTGCCAAATGAAGTCAAAATAAGGGATCCATCGGGAAAGTTACACCAGCAAGTGGTGAGGTTTGAATGGCAGCCTGAGTTCTGCCCTGAATGTCAACAAATGGGACATGTGTGTAAACGAAATGAGGAAATGCAAAGGAAGCAAATGCAGAAACCAAATGGAAAGACACAGCAACCAGTCAAAGAGTGGAGAAGCAAGGAAAAGATGGCACGGAACACAAGTGTAGCACAGACAATAACTGATCAAGCTGTGACAAATGTTAAGGAACCTGCACAGAATATGGAGCACAACAAATCCCCTAGAACTAGTAGGACAGCAATGACAAAGACACAGGAGCACAATCAGAAGAATGGGAAAGAGACTAACTCAAAGGGGCAAAATGAAGGTGCTACTAGTTCTAGCAATGCACAGATTGGTATGAATTTCTCTATTGCCACACAAAATGCATTTGGGATTCTAGAAGGAGGACAAGAGGATAGGCAACCACCAGATAGAGGTGGTACAAATGATCATCTGAAATGACAATGCTTATGTGGAATGTAAGGGGGGCAAACCAAAGGCATAAACAGAAAGAGTTAGCTAAATACATCAAAGACAAACACATAACACTAGCTGGATTTTTAGAGACTAGAGTTAAACAGCATAAAGCTTCTATAATTTCCCCTAAAATAGCTCATAACTGGGAACTGGTGCACAACTATGACCAAGCAGCTAATGGTAGAATATGGATTATGTTTGATACAAACACTTGGCAGGTGGATATAGTGGTTAAGGATGCACAGTTTATTCATTGTAATGTTACTAGCACTAATGTGAATTGTGCTATGACTGTGACATATGGATATAATAATGCAGACTTGAGGAAAGGATTGTGGCACAAACTAAAGATACTGGCTCAATCTATTAATCAACCATGGCTCATATGGGGAGACTTTAATGCAAATAAGACTACTCAAGATAGAATATCAAGACAGGAAGTAACATTGGCTGATATCCAAGACTTTGCAGATTTTTGCTTAGATACCATGACTACTGATATTCCTTGGAGGGGAGACTATTTCACCTGGTCTAATGGTCAAATGGGAGTGGAGAGAGTAATTAGTATAATTGATAGAGCACTAAGAAATAGTGAATGGATGATGAAGTTTGGGCACCTAACAGTTGAAGTGGGAGATCCATTCATATCAGATCATTCTCCTTTGTCCCTGAAGTTTGAACAAAGGAAGTCTGTAAAAATCCCATTTAGGTTCTTAAATGTTTGGGCTGAGCATGAGGCATTCCAAAGCATAGTTACTAAAGGATGGCAAGGAAGACAACATCAGTGCAAACTAGTAACCATATGGAATAGAATGAAGGAAATGAAAGCAGATTTCAAGAGTTTAAACAACAGGAATTTCAGAGATGCAGCAGGGAAAATTGACCAAGCAAGAAGGGAGATAATTGAATGTCAACAAGAGATGAAGAATGGCAACACTGATCAATTAAGAATGATGGAGAAAGCAGCTAGAGAAAAACTAGAGAAATGGTCACTCATTGAAGAAAAGATTTTCCAACAAAAATCAAGAGCTCAATGGATCAGAACAGGAGATGGAAACAATAAATACTTCTTTGCAGTGATGAAAGAAAGAGCATGCAGGAAAAACATTACAACCCTAACAGCTTTGAATGGTAATATGCTGACAGAGTCAAAGAGTATCAAGAGAGAGATTGTAGACTTTTACAAATCACTTATGGGAAAAGCTGTTGCTCAATTACCTGCTGTGAATATGCAAACAATGAAGAAGGGACCTCAACTAACTCAACAACAATCTATGGAGTTGATTAAAGCTGTAACCAGACAGGAAGTTGATGAATGTATTCAGGCTATCGGAAATGATAAAGCTCCTGGGATTGATGGGTACAATGCAGTATTTTTTAAGAAAGCATGGGATATAGTGAAGGAAGATGTTTATGAAGCTGTCATAGAGTTCTTTGAAACAGGAACAATGCCCAGGGTCATTAATTGCACAACTGTCACTCTATTACCCAAGATTTCTAATCCTGCTACTATAAAAGATTATAGGCCTATATCTTGCTGCTCAGTTCTGTACAAAATCATTGCTAAGCTTTTAGCATCCAGGCTGCAGAAAGTTATGAACTACATAATTGATGAGGCACAAGCTGGCTTTATACCTGGAAGGAAAGGTGCAGACAATACTATTCTAGCCCATAAACTGATTAGAGCCTACTCAAGAAAGCACATATCACCTAGATCCATGATCAAAGTGGACCTGCAAAAAGCCTATGACAGTGTGGAATGGAGTTATGTCCTACAGGTTATGGAAGGATTGGGATTCCCTTACAGATTTACATAATGGATAGCAGCTTGTATCCAAAGTGTGAGTTATTCTATATTGATCAATGGTGAATTGGCTGAACCTTTCCATGCAGCAAAAGGTCTCAGACAAGGTGATCCAATGTCACCCTTCCTATTTGCTATAGCCATGGAATACTTCAGTAGGCTACTGAAAGAACTGAAGGACAAGAAACAATTCAGCTTCCACCCAAAGTGCAAAAAACTAGGCATTACTCACTTGAGTTTTGCAGATGACCTGTTATTATTTGCTAAGGGGGATAAGCAGTCTGTGACAATGCT
>NW_017671868.1:95990-138406 GCF_001879085.1 Nicotiana attenuata
TGTATAGAGATAGGCAAAGCATTGTGAGAGAAATTATCTACATTTGTAATATTAGAGCTGTAGGTAAACTCAAGGATGTCCTACAATACAAGTTTGTATAGGAAGGGGGAAAATAGAAGTCTACCATGTAAACTAGGCAAATAGGAATAAGGAGTATAGAAGGGATAGGAAGTAGTGATTGATACTGGCTGAGTTAGCCATATATTCATGTAATTTGTTGCCTTGAATTAATAATATTTGAATTACCAAAAAAAGAAATAAAATCTAAAAAGCAATTTTCTAAAGCAATGTTTTTGTAAAAACTGAAAAACAAGAACTGAATTTATTTTTATTAAAAATTTAAAAAACGAAAAAAATTGCTTTAAAAAAACTGAAAAATTATTTTCTAAAACAATGTTTTTGTAAAAACAGAAATAGAATCTAAAAAACAATTTTCTAAAGCAATAATTTTGTAAAAACTGAAAAAAAAAAACTGAATTTATTTTTACTAAAAACTGAAAAAACGAAAAAAAAATTGCTTTAAAAAAACTGAAAAATTATTTTCTAAAACAATGATTTTTGTAAAATCTAGAAAAAAAAACTGAAAAGCAATTTTCTAAAGCGGTAAAAACTGGAAAAAAACTGAATTTTTTTAAACTAAATACTGATAAAAAGAAAATATTTGTTTTTTTTTCCTTCAGTTTTTACAAAAATATTGCTTTAGAAAATTGCTTTTCAATTATTTTTTAGTTTTTACAAAAACAATTGTTTTAGAAATTATTTTTCAGTTTTTTTAAAGCGATAGTTTTCTAAAAAATGGAAAAAAATATTTTGATTTTAATTAATTAAAAAAAGAAAAAAAATACTGTTTCCGTTAAAAAAGGGCAAATTTGCACAAGTATTGGACGGTTTGGACATATTTGGGCCAAACTATTAACGACGGGCATATTTGTCCTATTTCAAATAGTTCGCGGGCATATTTGGACCTTTATAAAATGTTTGTTTTGATTGTTACTTAAATTTATTGTATCGTATCGTTAAATGTGTCGTTAAATAACGACGAAAAGTGTCACTTTATGTAACGACAGATTTGGTGTGGTGGCGTCGCTACCTTGCCTTTTTCTCTCATCTTGCCATTCCTTATTATTAAATAATCATATTTTATTCTTTACCCTACTCTTTTATATAATAATTCTACTCCCTATCCTATTTTTTTTTAGTAATATTGTAAGTTTATTCTCCATATTATTGGTGTACGATATCATGAAACTGTAGAAGATTGGCGAGCTATACAAGATGTGGCTATAGAACTAATCACGCCGAACTATGCCTTATAAAAAGGACTAAGCGGTCATTGCAAATATAATCCGATTTACAAGTCCAGAGTCGAATTCCACAGAGAACTAAGGCCTAGCTACAGTTGTTCAATATCGCTAAGAAACACAAGTCCAAATAATTTCCTAATTATAAAGATTATAATATTTATTTTTATCTAATTAGCTAACAAATACTAGAAAGCAGTAAAACCATGAATTAACAAGGATAAGGATTGGAGACAAGATTAAGGAGGTATAGAGTTATGATTTTCCATATTGTCGAAATTTTTTCTGCTACGTTTTCTATAAATTTGCCTAAGTATTCTCTACCGATCATGAGCGCTCTAACTGTCGTAACTTTCTCTCGAGTAATTATCACAATTTACTAGACATATTCTCCCGAATTACACTAGCTAGCATTAAGTATGGCTCACTCGGATCGCACTTAAGGTTTCGTTATCCCTAATCCCACCTTTAAACCCTTCGTATTGATCCCTCATATACGTTAGGAGTGATGTTGTTCAACAACTACCTAAATATGCACTCTCTCCCGAGTAATACATACTAAATAGGCACAGTCGATTGAGGGCCCTTCAATCAATAATAACGTAGTTGAACAAATAGATAAAATACAACAGTAAATCTATATTAACGTAACAGGAAAATCATCCTCCAATAGGTTCCATCAAAACCCTAGATAACAAATTAGCTATTCATAATAGTATGCATAACTACAATACTAGAATTCATAACCAATAATGAAAATAGGAAGAAAGAAGTGAAAAACTCGTAAGAATTCTCCGCCCTGCTCCTAGTGTGTTCTTGGCTCCTTAGGTCGAATCTGTGTCTCAAATCTGTCCAACCTCCTCAAAATATCATTTTTCCATGTATATATACCAAGTAGGGTTGGGCCCAAACAATTATACCTTCTCCTATGCGAAAAAGGACACATTTTCCGGATAGGACGTGCGCGGCCGCGCTTGGACCGCGCTCAGACCGCACATATCCACTTTAATTCTGCCTGACGAGCGCGACCTGAGCGCGGCCTGAGCGCGGCCGCGCACTTGACGCGCATTTTTTATCCTGTTTTGTTGGTAATTTAGAAAAACATAAAACATGAAAGTTGTAGTCCTTTGAGTTAGCTTTTTAACCATATATTGTGGAGCTCAAATGGAGTTATGAGAGAAAAGTTATATGCATTTAACTAGACAGTACACAATATACCTACTCGATTCTTCGTTCGCTCTTAATTATCATCCGTTGATCCCCGAACACGATTCCGGCTTAATTCCTTGGGCTTTCACTCAGAATTCAAAGCTCCAAATCACTTGAATTTATTCCATAACATCTACATAGCTCGGAATCCCTCCTACAAGGCATAAAATACACAATTAGTGCAAAACACAAGCGATTAAAGCTCAAACTCAATTAAAGTTCAGTCAATTAGAGTGTAATAAGCGACTAAAATACGCAATTATAGCCTATCATCAACACCCCATAATTAAATCATTGCTCGTCCTCGAGCAATCAAACTACACTTTATATCGACACGACCTTTTTAAATAATTCTCCTAACTCATCACACCAAGAATATTTAAAATAGACCAAGCACAAAAGCGTAACATCTTCACCTCAATATTTGACTCACAAGTACCACGCATTATTTACAACTCACCCACTTACTCTAACGTATAGGTCACTGACATTACCTTTCCTTCATGAATCAAGTGCCTTCACACAACAAAAGAAAGCAGTTCCACACGATAAAATTAAGAACACTTAGGAACTCAAGATAGAAAGAATTCACTCACTCTCACAAATAACATTCATATGCCACAAAAGATGCACCATACGCTTGCCCGTAGTGTACTACTCTACTAATCGAGTTCATTCAGTCTAGGATCAAGTAGGACTTTAATTGGTTGTAATGTAGGCTGCGGGTCGGGTAGGATACATTTGGATATAAAAGTGACTACACCTCCCTAAGCACTTTAATACATATACTTTAACATTCAAGCCCATACTTATGTCAAACCATGACTCCACCTTCACATCAATATATAACAACTCCCAAATTGTTTAAGCACAATTACATCAAGAGTTACCACTTGTCAATGAATATTTGCACACAATACAACTATTAGTTTTTTTCTTTATTATTATTTTTCAATTGAAGTGGCTCTTACTTCTTTTTTTCAACACAGTGCGCCTTTCTCCTTATTTCATTAGTTCCACTCAAAAACCAAACCAACCATCCCACACTTTAATTTTTACAACGTTCATAACAGTTCAAGTGCTCATGAGAGGTAAAAAGAATCAAATAGATGGTTAATTCAAACAATTGGGTAAGGCTTGTAATGTGATTGCCAAAGAAAAAGGATTACTAGCTCAAAGGGGTTAACTACGATATATAACAATTAGGCGGGTAAAATATACATATCTAGCTCAACAAAGAAACGCCTATATCACTTCCAAGACCGAACAAAACTACTATTTCACTTTGCAAACACACGGGGCAAGTTCTAGGCATCAAATGCAATGCACTGAATAGACCCAAACCTCACACGCACATGGCACATGACTCACTCAATATTGGATTATCAAGACACTCTAGTCCAAGCAGTTAAGCAAATTTAAGGTCATACAATTTAAGGTACTTTATACAAGAGTCAAAAACTGAGCCTAAGCGTCACAACCAAAGTACTCACTACTCTCAAGGTATAACAAAGTCAAGATATATTGCTTCAATTCAACATACATCACAATGGCTCCTATTCCTAAAAAAAGACTAACTACACCCGGTTCAAATAAAACCCTTGGAAAAGAACTGCGACACCAAAAAAACCAAGGGGGAATTATTACACTACCTAAAAAAAACTTTTTGTCCTTTTTTTTTCTTTAGACTTAAATCCCTTAATAAAATTGTTTAATAGATCCATCGTCGGGAAAAGTCCTATCTTTTCTATTTAAAAAAAATATTCAATTAAACTAACATAACTAAAATAGCATAGAAAGTCACCCAGACAATCTCCTCACCCACACTTAAAATTGTGCATTGTCCCAAATGCACACCCATACATACAAGAGGGTAAAAGAAACTCCCTGGTAGGACAAAGGCCGAAGCACTAGCATCTCATGGGATACTCAGACTTCTCCCAGGCTTGGTCCTTCGTGCGGGTACCTCACACTTTGTTCCAACCATCTGGTTTGCTATTGCATCCTTCCAATAACTTTTCTTTCCATGCTCCTAGAAAATCAAAAATCGACACTACAAAAATAATATAAAAAAATAATTAAAAAAATAAAATAAAGCAGTAAAGTTGGGTTGCCCTCGACAAACGCTTGATTTAACGTCGCGGCACGACGTGAATCACTTTTTGCCTCCACGTCGAGCTTATGAATTGGACCCTAAGTTTTGATTCTGCTCTGTGATCATGCTCCTAGGATGGTAGAACGAATCTGGCTGGCTCAATAAATAATGTAGTATTCTGTACTTCTTGGCCTTTGGATGAGATGTGTATTCCCGACTTTCTGGCACGAAGAATTCCAGAATATAGGCATCTTGTTCCTTACTCCTTGACTCCTCAAGTGGCTCGGATGACTTTATTTTTATATCATCATCCATACACATTGTGGAAAAATGTTTGGAGTGTGGACCAGTGCGTTCAACTACACAAACATTAGGATTGTCAACATCTTTAACACTAATGACACTAGAGTCAACTAAGTATGTATCCTCAATATCCTTGGTTGACTCCAGTATCTCTTCTACGACATCGGCATCCTCAAAATCTAGTTCGATTGATTGTTGGTGTTCTACTCTGGCCTTCTCCTCTAGCTCATCCTCGAATTTTTTAAAATCCTCCAGTATAATGGTAATTATACAGCCAATTCATACTCATATTAGCTACTATCCACAATGTCAACTTGTTGCGCTTTACAAGTTTCAATTAATTTATTCGCTTGAGCCTCCAAGTTGTGAATAGTTGCCCCTTGTCTTCGTACCCGCAGTTTTATCTCATCATATTGTTCCATAAGGCACTTTAGCATACCCTCGATCTCTTTCAGGTCCTCATACCTGGATTTTTTGTTCCTATTAACTTCACAAGAAAAAGAAGAACCATCAAAGTAAGGAGTTGGGGAAGATAAGAAATATAAGCACAACCATGAAAGTGACCATATTGAATACCACACATATCACACACCTTCCACACATAAGATTGAGTTGGTGCACATACCTCGCTATCGGGAATATTTTGATAATTTTACCCTGCGTGATTTCCTCCACAATATGCATAACGAGGATCAAAAGTAGAATTACCAACATCTAAACTCTCATAATTCCAAGATTCCATGTATCTCAGATCAAAATAAAAAAAAAATAAAAAAAATAAATAATCAACTACACGAAAACAAAAATAACAGTTCAAACTTTCAACCTAGAAATATGTACACCTACAGCTACACCGTTAGTTTCCCGACAACGGTGCCAAAATTTGATCACGCCCAACTATGACTTATAAAAAGGACTAAGCGATCGTTGAAAATATAATCAGATTACAAGTTCGGAGTCGAATCCCACAGAGAACTAAGGCCTAGTTACAGTTGTTCAATATCGATGTATGCGGCGAAATCAGAGGGTCCAATTTCTTGCTATTAGTTCATTTCAGAAGAATATGTCGAGGCCTCGAGGACGCGAAGCTGTGACCGAGTTACCTCCCTCGAAGCTCGTTGAGGCCCAGCCTAAAGGAAATATCGATCGAGGCTAGAGTAAAAATAAGGAGTTCCCAAGGCACGCGGCTAAGTCTGACAAAGCCGGCCTGTCCAGAATCCGTATCAAGGTGTCACGTCCAGTCGTCCCATCTTCGTATCTTTGTAATTAATGCTTTTTGTACTATGTTGGGATTCCCCTCCTATATAAAGGGGATCCTTACTATTTTGTAGAGGACCTGCTGTTGCACCAATTGCTCCACACGAAATATACAAGAAACATTCTATTTGCTCTCTAACATATTCTCTCAATATTGTAGCTTCCATTTATTGCCTTCATACATGTTCATCATTTATTGTTCGTCATTGGACATAAAGAGCCTCCGTCAATCTTATTCTAACTGTTAGTCATATTTTGACCCTCCCCGATAGCTCGCAATCGAACTCCGGAATCGACCTCGAGGCCCCGAATCGACAGGCTCGAGGCCCCGATAATTGGCCCACCGGTTTGATTATAGTTTTCTCCTTAATTCTATTTCGTCTCTAAATCTCATATACCTAGCATCAACTGCTTATCAAACTAGCATAAAAGTAGATCACGTATTTTTAGAGTCCCATCAACAAATTTAATTGTTATTACCATTTTCATGGTTATAGTTTCGCGCCCACCGTGGGGCGAAAAATAATAGTGATTATTTTCTTGCTGGTTTTACTACATAACGCAAGTTACCTTTTAAGTTTTTTCTTGTTCAAGATCTTCGATTTCAGGTCAAAATGTTCAACTCGGTAAATGGAGATGAAAACAACAATCTTGAGGGCCATGGGGAAACGGTACGGCTATTCCAGGTGTTGTTGTGCCACCACAAAACCCTGGGAATGCGCCGGGGCCAATCCCCATGGACGTGGTCTCACGCGACGCCCAGCGCATCGACATAAGCTCCCATACTAACAGGAGTGTGCACCGAGGGGATCAACAAAAAGAACGGGAAACCCCAATTAGGGAAGAACGTGAGGTTATCCTTCATGTTATTTTTGAAGTGTTGCAGGCACAACAGCTAGCTATTGCTCAGTTACAAAGTCACCAGAAAACTCCTAGCACGATAGCGCCGGGGACAGTTCCCCCAGCCGAACAGGTACTTGAGAGATCGAGCAATAACGGGTCGATAGCCGACCTTGTCATCTTAAAGTTGCTCGAGGACCTCACCAAAAGGATCGAATCGGCTGAGAAAATGATAGAAGCCAATGATGAAATGGTCGAAACCTACAACTCCAGGGTCGACCAAATTCCGGGCGCACCCCCGGTCCTGAAAGGTGTGGATTAAGAGAAGTTCATATAAAGGTCGTTCCCCGAGGAAGCGGCCCCGAAACCCATTCCAAAGAAGTTCAGAATGTCGGAACTCTCAAAGTACAATGGGACCTCAGATCCTAACGAACACGTTTTTGCCTACACCTGCGCAGTAAAGGGCAACGACATAAAAAACGATGAGATCGAATCCGTATTACTAAAGAAGTTCGGGGAAACACTCTCAAAGGGGGCCATAATGTGGTATCACAACTTAAATCCTAACTCCATAGACTCATTTGCCATGCTAGCAGACTCCTTCATAAAGGCACACGCCGGTGCCGTCAAAATAGCAATGAGGAAATCCGACGTTTTCAAGATTAAACAAAGGGAGAACGAGATGCTGCGAGAATTCTTATCTCGCTTCCAAATGGAACGGATGGAGCTACTGCCAGTCTCCGACGACTGGGCAGTGCAAGCTTTCACTAAAGGTCTAAATGAACGAAGCTCGGTGGCTTCAAAACAGTTGAAACAGAATTTGATCGAGTATCCAGCTGTGACCTGGTCGGACGTCCATAAGCGGTATCAGTCAAAAATCAGGGTCGAAGATGACCATTTGGGGGCCCCCTCGAGCTCAGTATACCCAAGCAGGCTCCTGGCAAAGGAGCCAAAACCAAAAAAAGAGAGATATCAGCCGTACATCGAAGACAGGAGGAACTCCCCGAGGCGCAACCCACCTCGCAAATGATCGGAGGATAGACCGAGGACAAGATCCTTGGGGACTCATCACTAGAGCCAGATTCGATAAGAACGCACGGCCAACGGGGGCACCTCACTTATCAGAATACAACTTCAACGTCAATGTGTCGGACATCGTGTTCGCCATCAGAAAAATCAGAGACACCAAGTGGCCCAGGCCCGTACAATCGGATCCCTCACAAAGGAATCATAACTTAGTATGCGAGTTTCACAACACGCACGGCCACAGGATCGAGGATTGCCACCAACTCCGGGAAGAGGTAGCTAGGCTACTCAATAAAGGCCATCTCCGAGAATTCCTCAGAGACCGGGCCAAGAATCAGTTCCGAGAAAGAGAGGCGTACAGGTAGAACAAAACAAACGAGCCACAACATGTCATCCACATGATCTTGGGAGGCATCGACGCCCTGCAGGAACCCATGATGATAAAGACAAAAATATCCATCACTAGAGAAAAGCAAAACTGGGGTTATATACCCGAGGATGCCCTCACATTTAGCGAAGAGGACACTGAGACCTTGTCTCAACCTCACAATGATGCACTGGAAATCTCTTTCCTTGTAAATTTTTTCCAAATAAAACGTGTAATCGTGGATCCGGGTAGCTCGGCCAACATTATCAGGTCGAGGGTAATAGAGCAGCTCGGACTGCTTGACCAAATCGTGCCCGCCACTCGACTCTTCAACGGATTCAACATGGCAAGTGAAACAACAAAAGGAGAAATCAACCTCCCAGTCACCGTGGCCGTTACAACCCAAAATGCCATATTCCATGTCATCGAAGGAGACATGAGATATAACGCCTTATTCGGACGGCCGTGGATACACTGCATGAGGGCAGTATCGTCCACTCTACACCACATGATGAAATTCCTAACAAAGGACGAGATTAAAACAGTCTACGGGCAACAACATGCGGCAAGGGAAATGTTCGCGGTGCACGACGTGGCACCGGTACTCATACCTCCGCTCGCAAAAGAGCCAAAGGGTAATCAAGCCACGCCCCCGATTAAGCCCAATCAAAATAAAGTACCGCACTACGAACTCAGCTCGAGTGATTGGAACATATCTGTCCTCAAAACATCGCCGGGGCACCTCACACTAAGGTATAACCATCTCCCTTTTCATTTCATATTTCAGACTAACCCTTATGCAGGAGCCCGATTGAAGCAGTCAGAACGTTAACCAAGCTCGAAGACCTTGAGGTTCTAAAGCATCTGTTGCACTCTTTTCCTTCGATCGAGTTTTTTATCCAGAAAAGGGTTTTACCAGCAAGGTTTTTAACGAGGCAACATCTGCATGCTACCTAAGGGAGACTCAGCAAGTGTCCGAGGCTTCTTTTGCAACCAGCTTCGAACACTGAGGGGCATCCTCCCCCAAAGGCCATCTGCTCGAAAAAGCCAAAAGACGCCGAATCGGGTCCCTATAAGAAATAATGTACTGGGCCAAACGGTTGAACGAACCGTATCCCTATAGCCGGGCCCCCAACGGCAAAAACGTGTACACTTGCACCAAACAATTGAAGAATATTTTTATCAAAGCATCTTACGCTCCAAAAGAGGCTCTGGACCTTCGCAAAAACAACTCCTCCGCCAAAAACGTCCCGAACACTCGGGGACTAGCGTCAATAATTCAACACCTAAACGACATCCGGGTCGAGACTCCAGAATCATAAGCCCTCAGGAAGGCAACGCAGAAATCGCAAAATATCTCCAACGCCGAAAGTACCCAGAATACTTGGGGACCGGCGTGAAAATAAAAAAAAACACGCACGACCTCAGGGTCGGGATCTCCAAAATCATAAGCCCTCAACGAGTCAATATAGAGTTTGAAAGCAATGGCTCCCTAGTCGAGAAACCCTCGACGACTCGGGGACTGCCGTCAAGCGCCATCTCCATCGACTTATTAAAACCCGAGGCCATAAGACCCCGAACGGGTAGACTCGGTCTCGTAAGACCTACATAAGGCAGCAATTATGTCTGTAAGACCTCAAGCAAGGCATGAATAATACTTCTACCAAGTATCCAAAACTGTAAGACCTCAAAGGCATGAAAAACTTGTAAGACCTTACTAAAGGCATAAACTCGATCTCAAAGTTTCGGCTGTATATCGATTTGTAAGACCCCTAAAAAGGCATACCCTTGATATAGATGCTGAAACTATCTCATTCGGGGATCAAAATAGCTTCGGCCAATCATAAGTGACTCCGGTCACACGGCTGTACCAGCCAAACTAACGCGACTCTGGGACGCCCGACCGTCGCTACAAAGCGCAAGAGCCATTGTCGCCAGCTCACACAGGCCTTCATTTACTGGAAAGAACCGATTAAACAGGCCACCCTCGGCATAGGCAAATGAGCTTCGACCATGTCAGCTCCAAATCACAGGCTTCGAGCTACTCAGCCTTCGAGACAAACCTCCCGAGGTGCTCAAACATCACCGCAAGTTACTCGAAATCGAGGTTCTTCCCGGACCGACGGTGAGTCAGGCAAAAATTACTTCAAAAGTCCTTAACGAGAGGAAAATAAAGCCTACATAAAAGGTCGCATCGACCAAGCGCGTAAGAGCCATTGTCGCCAGCCTAATAAGCCTAAGGGCAACACACATAAAAGGTCGCACCGACCGAAAGCGTAAGAGCCACTGTCGCCAGCTTGAAATCTGGAAACTTGAGGGCCAAAATGAGCTCGAGTCGTAACCCGATTCGGAGACCGGACCCAAAATAGTTAACTATATATGCCTATGGCTGTCCAACGGGACGGGACGGGACGACATTTAAGCAGGACGATGGCGGGACGGGACGAAACGGGACGGGACAAACGGGACGAAACAGTCGTCCCATCCCGTCCCGCTAACAAACGGGATGGGACGGGATGGGACGGGACGGAACGGGACGGGACGGGACGGATTCGTGGGCTAGTGTATTTTTTTTTAATAAAAAAACGTCTAGTTTTTTGAAAATTACTATGTTTTTAAAGTTTGCAACAGCTAGATTTTTGACTTATTTAATAAACTTAAATGTTACTATGTTAGTATGTTAAAACGAAAATTAGAAAGCTAAGTAAAGAATTATAAAATATTAAAACAAAAGACTTGTAATGAAATAATCTAGTAAATATAAATTTATAATAGAGTTATAATTTATTTAATATAATTTCAAAGTATTAACTATTAAGTAACTAAGACAATTCATAAAAATAATTCATCGCTTAGAGCCTTTTATTTTATTAATAGAACTTTCAAATCTCAAATACAAATATAATTCTTTTGAAGAGCACCTAATCTACGCAGCCACCTTCTAGGAAGGGTTCTGTTTGAACTAGGCCTCTTAGTAGCCAATTACAAATTATCATACTAATATTTGTAAGCTCCTATATAGCTTCTTTGTAACTTATCAATAATATCTCTTGGACATTCTACTGGAATTGGCAATGTTGATTGATGTTCCATGAGCTCCATGCCGTCATCGCTCCCAGTGGTAAGTATCTCATTGTATTCTTCTTCTTCCCTAGTGGTTAGTTTTTTCAAAACCAAGATTTCTTCTTTCTGAATTAATCCAATCTCTGAATAAGACGGAAATCTCTAGACTGTCTCCGTAATGAAATGTCTATGATCTCAAATTTGAAATCTTGCCGCGCTAAAAGCACTCTCCGTGCTACTGATGATGCTTGAATAGCCAGGATATCTCGGGCCATAATTGAAAGTGTTGGAAAAAGCCTTGCCACGCTCCCCCCACCATGACAAAGTTGTTCCTTGCCTTCTTCGTCTTTAATATTTTCCAATCCTTGATTAAGATAAGAATCAAGTTCATCATCAATAGAGGAATCAAAACCTGTTATATCATCCATATCTTCCCATAAAACTTCTGCTCCAGACTTAGAAGTAGAAGGAGCAGTTTCAGTACTAGTTGTATCCATAGATTTATATTTATCAAACATTCATCTAGCATAAGAATATATGCTAGCTTGGCAGTTTTCGAGAGATGGTTGTTCATTTTCTTGAATTTCTAAATTCTCATAAATTTTACGAACAAGTCCCTTTGCACCTCTTAGTTTTAAAGATGGGTTAAGTAGAGTAGAAATTAAATAAACTTCGGGAATAGGGAAAAAAATACTTTTTAAATTTTAAAATTATTTCTTTAATGGCTGGTGCATAAGTTGGATTTTTTTTATACTTACCAAATACAACAGAAATTCCACAAATATACCATAATATTTGTGTAATAGTAGGATAATATATACCAGAAAATTGTTTTGTAGCATAATAAAATTTTTCTAAAAATTTAGTAAGCTCTCTGATCTCATCCCAATCAGAATCAACAATTTGATCAACAGGGTAAGCATTATACATATTAAATACCTTTTGGATGGGCACCCGATAATCATAAGCAATTGTAAGCATTTCATAAGTAGAATTCCACCTAGTACAAACATCTTTTGGAACTTTTCTAAATGGAAGGCCAGCACTAGCACATTGTTGAGCAAATTCACGAATTCTACTTTGTTTATGAGCACGAAAAATATAGCCACAAGCATGTTGTATTTTACTACAAGCATCAGAAAATAAATTAAGACCATCTTTTACAACCAAGTTAAAAATATGGCATGCACATATAACATGAAAAATTATTGGATTAATTGGACAAATTCTAGATTTTAAGCTATTTGCCGCGGTTGTGTTAGCAGAAGCATTATCTAAGGTGATAGTTTGAACTTTATTAACGAGTCCATAAAAATCAAGTATTTGTAGAACAGTAGTTGCAATATATGCTCCAGTGTGTTTTGAATCAACAAATTTATAACCAATAATACGTTTTTGCAAGTTCCAGTGATGATCAACCCAATAACATGTAACAGTTAAATAATGACAACCATTAGGACTACGACCTATATCAGATGTGATAGACACTTTACAATCCAAGTGAAAAAATACACAACGAATATACTGAAGATATTTAGTTTGAAATTTAAAAACATCATTTCTAACCGTGGTCTTAGGAAAACCTTGAAAAGCAGGGTTATAAGTTTCTTGTATATAATGCACAAAAGCAGGGTGAGAAGGAAAAGTAAAAGGTAAGCCACAGACAGCCACCATTTTTGCTAAGTTCTCACGATCTCTATATTTGTTATATTTGCGTAAAACATGACCAGAAGCAGGGTCAAGTTGTTGTTGAATTTGATTAGAACCAGATCCACTAGGAGTGCCGGAACTGATGGTAGGATCTATAATTTTTCCGGCTTCTATGTTAGCTTGTATCCATAAATCTTTGTGAGCACTTCTTAAGTGTCTAGTTAAACCCCCCCGTCCCACTACTTACTGAGTGTGCAAATTGTTGCTTACATTTTTCACAGATAACACGATGATTGACTTTATCGTGTTTAAAAAATTTCCATACAAGTGATGTTTTGGGACGTTCAACCTTAGGCTTACCCCTTACAGGGGGTATAGGGGGTAAAGCTCCAGACTGAGATTGACTCTGAGTTGGAGCTTGTGTTGCGGGACTAGTGGGTGTTTCATCTAATTCTTCTTCCTCATTTTCTTCATCCTCATTTTCTTCATCCTCAAAAAAAATATCATTGCCAAATTGTCTTTGTAAAGTTTCATGATCTAATTGTTCTCCGACATGAACATCATAAAATGTGGGGGGTTGGGAAAATGAAGTTTCATCAACATGAGTCATTTCATCAATATGCTTTCTAACTCTAGGGGGCCTAGGAGAAGGGTTAGGATTAGGATTACTATTACTTTCACCTTTACTACTTTTTTTACTACTTTTTTTAAAAATACCAAATACATTTTTAGGTGCCATAATTTAAATACGAAACTAAATTAAAAAAGCTAACACAAATATTAAACACACAAATGAAATACGAAAATATAACACGTAAAGTAAACACAAAAATTAAGCACTAAAATGATACGCAAAAATTATATATTAAAATTAGGAGATGGAACGAGTGCACCGCGATTAAATATTGAAACTTGAAGAAATTGCCCGAAATATTGCTCCAAATACTTGACGAATTAATTTGAAGCTTGAAAGTTGCTCCAAAAAATTTGCCCAAATACTTGAAAGTTGAAACTTGAAAGATATCACTTGATACTTGATAGTTGATACTTGATACTTGATAGTAACAAAATTGAGAGAATAATATAGAATATAGATAGAATATTAGAATGTAAGAGATTTTAGAGAGAAGATTGATTTTTTGTGGGAAAAAATGAAGAAGAATGGGGGGTATTTATAGTAGAAAATAGGGCCAAAGTGTAATTTAATAAACTTAGGGGTTATATTAAAAGTTTGGGGGGTGGGGTAGGGGGTGTTTTGGGGGGTGTAGGGGCTATTTGGACCGTCGGCAACGGCTATTTTTGCCATTTAAGCCGTTGCCCAACGGCTAGTTTTTTAAAAATAAAAAAAAACTGGCGGGACGCGGGACAGGACGCGGGACGGGACACGGGACGGGACGGTACGGGACGGGACGGGACGAAACGGGACGAAACGGGACGGGACAAACGGGACGAAATGGCCGTCCCGTCCCATCCCGTGTCCCGTTTAACATTGGCCCATCCCATTTAACTTGAAGCGGGACGGGACGGGACGGGACCGGGACGGGACGCGGGACGGGACGGGCCGACCCGTCCCGTTGGACAGCCATATATATGCCTAAGGGAAAAGTGTAAGAGCCACTGTCGCCAACTTATATTAAAAGGCCACTTCGGTCCAAAGCGTAAGAGCCGTTGTCGGCAGCTTACATTAAAAGGCCACTTTGGTCCAAAGTGTAAGAGCCATTGTCGCCAGCCTAATGAGCCTCAGGGCCATAAACACTAAAAGGTCGCATCGACCAAAAGCGTAAGAGCCACTGTCGCCAGCTTAAAATTCGGCCATTCAAAGGTTAAATAAGCCTGAGTCGGTGCTCGCCTCATGGACTGAGCCCAGAACAGGTGACCTAAAATATGCCCAAGAGTGAAAGTATGTAAGAGCTTGCGAGCCGATCTAAGTGAGCCCCGGGGCCACATCACGACTCTAAGGATTCCTACCAACGCAAAAACTAGCTTACCTTGTCAAAATCAAGACAGATAAAGATACGAAAGGAGTAAAGCCGCTTTCTTTCATACACATGCAAGAAATGCAACCTCCAGCTACAAACATGCTTTGAAAATGCTACATACAGATGAAAAAATATATGCCCTCCCCCTTGGGGTTACGGCCTGCCAGTCTCATCCTTGCTTTCCTCGGCATGGGCAAAAGCAATCAAGCATCACGCTCATCCGCCCTTTCTAGCGCCAATTCTTCCAAAAGGGCGAAACCCCTATCACGGATCTCCTCGAGGGTCTTTCTTCGAGACTTGCAACGAGCATATTCTTCAATCCTCCCTTCACGGTCAAGGATCCTTCTCAGCTCTGCTTGAGCATCAGCAACATCCTTTGAATAGATCTCCATCTCATGGTCAGCCTTGGCCCGGCTCATTGCAGCTTCTACCCGTGCATCAACGATCTCAGCCCTGACTTTTGAAAGCTCGGACTCAAGCTTTGCAATCATTTTTGTTTGAACTAAAGCATTGTCACGAGCTAGGCGAAGCTGAATTTCAAAAGCAGGAACTTTGGCCAGAGCATCCTTCCCCCCTAAAGCCTGAGCCTCCGCCCAAGCTTTTAATTCATCACGCTCACGCCTGGCCCGGCCAACTTCATCTCGAAGGCGTTCCAGGGCCTCCGTCTTTTTTTGCAACTGAAATAAACTAAGTATTAGCTCCAGGAGCCAGGAGGTAGAATGCACACTCATCTGGGACTGAAAACTACCTGCTCCTTCAGGTGGTTTTCGTAATTCAAGCTTCGGCCTGCCTCATACCGCAAATGTACCAACTCAACTTATTTTTCACCACAAGGAGCCTCAGGGACCTATCCTCATCCAGAGCTTTCCGTAACCTGGCTTCACAATGAAGCAACCCGAACTTAAGCCTATCGAAGGCCTGCAGAAGAAAACTCAATAAGGAAGGGAAGGCACAAAGCTCGAAAAACCTATGCCGAAACTCACCGCAGAGTGAAGCTGCTGGGCTTCCTCGAAGGCCGAACGCACACCTGCCAATCCAGTCCCTTCGGCCCTGAAAGAGCCTACTCTGGTCGAATCGCGGTCGCTCGATGTATGCGACCCCAGGTTTCTAGTATCTCCCGAAATGCTATCGGCGAAAAAGGAAGGTGATAGCAATGGAGAAACCCTCTTTCCAGAATCAGGAGCCGCGGACACGACATAATTGGATGATGCTTCCGCTCCGAAGATCCGGCCCCGCTCCGCCTTACTTTGAGCACCGTCACCCTGTGAAAGCACCTCTCGTTCATTATTACCATTCTTCAGCCCAGGAGTTGGCAACCCTTCCCCCTCTTCGAAGGAGCGTGGCCTCGCCTCGAAAGGCTCTCCAATGCCTACAACGGTAAGATTAATGCGCATAAAAGGGATATGCTTCTCCGCATGAAAGAAGGGAAAGGAAGGAATAGCACAACACTCACCATGGTATTTTGCTTCCCATCTGCCCCGGGACAAAGCTCGCCACTTGCTCTCATCACAGGTGGAGCGGATCGCCAATTCTTGGACCCAATCCGACAGATTAGGAACGTCGCCCGGTGCCTATGAAACCGCTGCAAAAGAAGAAGGGAAGTCACAGTTACAAAACCAGTTCTTGATATAAGCAAAACCGAGAAAGCGCGAAATGTACCACTTACGTGCGTAATTCCATTCCTTAGGAAATGGCATAAGATCCACGGGGATAATGTCAGCGGTTCGCACTCGGACGAAACGACTCATCCATCCCCGGTCTCCATCCTCCTCGTCATCAATAATGAAGAGCGTGGTCGATCGACATCGCAAGGTTAGCAGAACTCGATGGTGAAAGGGTCGGTACAACCTGATAAGATGACTGAGCAAAAATTCAAGCCCCGCCTTCTCCGCAAAAAATCTCACCATCAACACCGTTGCCAAAACAACGAATGGACCTGCGCTAAGGTAACCCGATACACTAAGCAGAAGTCGAGCACAACCCTATCAAGGGGGTCCAGTGTGAAAGGGTACGTGTAAACATTCAAAAACCCATCGGCATGGTCCGTGATGCCCTCACCCAGGGAAAATGCCTGTAACATCACTTTCTCCCCGTCTTTTCTCACTAACTCAAGATGCTCGTCTCCTATCCATGAAGTGGTCTTCAAGACGTACTCTCATTGATCCTAAAGACCAGAGGCAGAGCTTTCTCTTCCTGTCGAATAGGCCCCAGCATATCGCCCGTGGCAGTAATGAAACTAGAGAACTAAAAGCAGGAGTATGTGCAAACGTGTTAGTGCTGAAGTGCCGAAAGGATGGTGCAGAAAAGGAAGGGCAATTGCTTAAAAAGGCAGAAACAACCCTATTTATATATGGAAAAAATGGCGACGATTCGCCTGCCTCAAATCCGGTTAAAAACACTAACCGATGCCTCATTCTCCAGTCTCGAGGTGGTACCTGACCTCGAGGACCTCCATCAGAACAAGGTCAGGCTCCAAGAAGCCAATAACACCTTCTTCAGTCCCGAGGTGGTACTCGACCTCGAGGATCTCCACAAGCAAAAAGTTAGGCTCCAAAAAGCTTTCAACACCATTACAGAGTTCGAGATGATATCCAATCTCGAAGGTTCCTCTCAAGAAGAGAAATAAGCACTTCGAGTTCCGTCCATGAGGGCTCGACCTCAAGACATCGCCTATATATGGGCAACCACTCATTGGGGGCGTATCTACAACATCTTAAAATATTATCTACACCAAGTTCAAAGTAAATCTCCAGGTGCCCGAAGCTGGCCCTCACTCAGATACCGCTCTCAAAAGCTTCAAGTCTCGAGGTGCTATCTTCCTGTGACTCGAGGGTCCCGATGGCCCGAGTCTATCGGACCACTTCAGGCTTGGTCCGAGGAACAACGGTGGGCTCAGAAAGGATCCATTTCTATCAACCAAAGACCAGAAAGAATACTCGCACCCGAGTTAGATATTGACAATCATCAATAGAGGCATACATTCATAATCCCCACAAATATAAAAGAATATGGCAAGCATCAAAGGCAGATGTCACCATGGGAAGTCCGAAGAAAACATTCATAATCCCCACAAGAAAACATCTTTATATTCATAAACATTTGCTTACAACAGCCCTCGAGGGGTCCTTACATATGGTTACAAAAGCCTACAAAGGGTCTCTACACAGAAACAAAGAAGCGAAGGGATACACGTAGTGAAAGACTAGAGCTTAGTCTACTCTCGAAGGTCCACCTCCTGCAGAAATGCCTTCGGACATCCTCTCTTCGGGCATGCGTCCTCAAAGACAATATCTTCCAAAGTGTTGTTTCTTCGGGAGCCTTATCCCGGTCTTCCATACTGATATCCCCAAGGGATAAGTCGAAGAGGAGGGAAGGGGAGAAGTAGGAAGGGATGAAAAAATGCCATAGCCCGCCGAAGGTTGAGGACCCACACTAGCTAAGAGAACCTCAGAGAGGCAATAGACCTGGCGAACGTCGGCCTCGCTTGCACGGCTACTTTGAATTCACTTCTTGGGTCATTGGGCCGTGCAAGCTACTAGCCCAGGATGAAACACCATCCCGAACCGGGGTATGAAGGTGAGCAGCGGTGTATAATCCGAGCTCCCTCGTGAGCAGCGGTGTATAGTCCGAATAACTTTCTAAAATGGAGAAAGTCGATTCCCCGTATATCATCATCCTGAGCCAATAACGACAGTAGTAGCAGTCGTAACAACAACAACAGCAGCGACGAGACAGTATAATCTCGTTCGATGTAGAGAAACTCAAGCAGAAGGCCACGACACAGCTGATAGAACGCTGCCATACAACCTTAAAACCATGAACCCCTAACATGGTGGTTAATAATAAAGGAAGATGGTGAGAAGAGGGTGACGAATGAATGAAGAAGCGCACTTGGATAGGGAGATAGTGCCGGAATGCCCCCATTTATAAGAGGTAATGACACGGCCATCAATGCCTTTGAAAGACATATCGACAGGCACAATCAATGTGCCATTGGAAACTGGATCGATGGCGATACGGTCACCTTGAAGAATGGGAACCAACATCACATTGAATGACACTGAAAAGACAAGTCCATAGGACACACCGGTTATCGAGGAGACTTACATCGTAAGTATGATATCATCGGCGTGATGTCACCGCGGGAAGTCCGAAGAGTTGGGTGTCAAAATCGTTTCTTATAACTCCTTTCTAAGAAACACGGGGACTATCCATATGCGGCGAAATTAGAGGGTCCAATTTCTTGCTATTAGTTCATTTCAGAAGAACATCTCGAGGCCTCGAGGATGCGAAGCTGTGACCGATTTCCCTCCCTCGAAGATCGTTGAGGCCCGGCCTAAAGGTAATATCGATCAAGGCTAGAGTAAAAATAGGGAGTTCCCAAGGCACGCGGCTAAGTCTGACAAAGCCGGCCTGCCCAGAATCCGTATCAAGGTGTCACGTCTAGCCGTCCCATCTCCGTATCTTTGTAATTAATGCTTTTTGTACTATGTTGGGATTCCCCTCATATATAAAGGAGATCCTTACTATTTTGTAGAGGACCTGCTGTTGCACCAATTGCTCCACACGAAATATACAAGAAACATTCTATTTGCTCTCTAACATATTCTCTCAATATTATAGCTTCATTTATTGCCTTCATACTTGTTCATCACTTATTGTTCGTCATTGGCTATAAAGAGCCTCCTTCAATCTTATTCTAACTGTTAGTCATATTTCGACCCTCCCCGAGAGCTCACAATTGAACTCCGAAATCGACCTCGAGGCCCCGATAATTGGCCCACTGATTTGATTATAGTTTTCTCCTTAATTCTGTTTCGTCTCTAAATCTCATGTACCTAGCATCAACTGCTTAACATACTAGTATAAAAGTAGATCACGTACTTTTAGTGTCCCATCAACAGATTTAATTGTTATTACTATTTTCACAGTAAAGAATCTCTAAGAAACACAAGTCCAAAAAATTTCCTAATTATAAATATTATAATATTTATTTTTATCTAATTAACTAAAAAATACTAGAAATCAGTAAAACTATGAATTAACAAGGATAAGGATTAGAGACAAGATTAAGGAGGTCTAGAGTTATGATTTCCCCTATTGTCAGAATTCTTTCTGCTACTTTTTCTATAAATTCGCCTAAGTATTCTCTACCGATCATGAACGCTCTGACTGTCGTAACTCTCTCCCGAGTAATTACCACAATTTACTAGACATATTCTCCCGAATTACACTAGCTGGTATTAAGTACGGCTCACTCGGATCGCACCCAAGGTTTTGTTATCCCTAATCCCACCTTTAAACCCTTCGTATTGATCCCTCATATACGTTAGCAGTGGGGTTGTTCAACAACTACCTAAATATACAATCTCCCCCGAGTAATACATACTAAATAGGCACAGTCGATTGAGGTCCCTTCAATCAATAATAACGTAGTTGAACAAATAGAGAAAATACTACAGCAAATCTATATTAACGTAATCATCCTCCAATAGGTTCCATCAAAACCGTAGATAACAAATTAGCTATTCATAATAGTATGCATAACTACAATACTAGAATTCATAACCAATAATGAAAATAGGAAGAAAGAAGTGAAAAACTCGTAGAAGAATTCTTCGCCTTGCTCCTAGTGTGTTCTTGCCTCCTTAGGTCGAATCTGTGTCTCAAATCTGTCCAACCTCCTCAAAATACCGTTTTTCCATGTATATATACCAAGTAGGGTTGGGCCCAAATAATTATACCTTCTCCTACGCTAAAAAGGACACATTTTCCGGATAGGACTTGTGCGTCCGCGCTTGGACCGTGCTCAGACAGCGCATATCCACTTTGATTCTGCCTGACGAGCGCGGCCGCGTACTTGACACGCACTTTTTACCCTGTTCTGTTGGTAATTTGGAAAAACGTAAAACATGAAAGTTGTAGTCCTTTGAGTTAGCTTTCCAACCATATATTGTGGAGCTCAAATGGAGTTCTGAGCGAAAGGTTATGTGCATTTAACTAGACAGTGCGCAATATACCTACACGATAGTTCGGGCATGTACAAAGGAGAAGCCCAGATGCTCCAGTAAGGAGGTGCGAGTGGCTGGTTGTGGAAGGCACGAGAAGAGGTAGAGGGCGGTCTAAAAAGTATTGGGGAGAGGTGATCAGGCAGGATATGGCGAGGCTTCAGATTTCCGAGGACATGACACTTGATAGGAAGTTCTGGAGGTCGAGTATTACGGTTGTAGGCTAGGAGGTAGTTGAGTCTTGCGTTACTTTGTACCTTTGTGAGCCTAGTACGGTAGGGTTTTGTCTAAGATAGCTAGGGGCAGTGTCGTATCTTACTATCTTCTATTTTTCGACGCATGATCCATTTACTAGTCATCGTTTTTGCTTTGCACTTTTCTGCATTTTATGCTCCTATGTTTCCTATGATCTCCGTGGTGAATCTAACATTCTCTCCTTTTGTCTTTTTTTTATTATCTTGAGCCGAGGGTCTTTCGTAAACAGCCTATCTACCCCTTCGGGGTAGGGGTAAGGTCTGCGTCACACTACCCTCCCCAGACTCCACTTATGGGATTTTACTGGGTTGTTGTTGTTGTTGTTGTTTTTTTTATTCTTCGTTCGCTCTTAATTATCATCAGTTGATCCCCGAACACGATCCCGGCTTAATTCCTTGGGCTTTTACTCAGACTTCAAAGCTCCAAATCACTTGAATTCATTCCGTAACGTCTACATAGCTCGGAATCTCTCCTACAAGGCATAAAATACACAATTAGCGCAAACATAAGTAACATGGGAGGGAAACTTTTGTTGGTCTGCAGAAAACTTTAGTGCCTAAAATCTGCCAAGATTCATCAAAGCAAAGTTCACTTGACAAAAAAGCTTCTTCTTTTCAGGTGAGGTAAAATATAATATTCTTTGAGAACAAAAATGATTTTGACGTGGATCTTTAATGATTGTTCTTTAACTTTTGCTTTTCTCATGACTATCATGTTTTGTAGGAAGAAACTGATCAGCAATCCAAGAACTTCCTCTGATTTATAACAGAAGCTATTTGCAGACAAAGATAATTGCTTGTGTGGTAGTATATAGTGCTATGTGGAGAGTTGGACCTATTTGTTGGTTTTCTTCTTCTTGAGTACTTTGTGTAAAAATGGCTGGTATGCTTCCTGGTGTTGAACATGCTAGAAGGAGGAGATTTCATCATGAGAGGGGTGATAATTATGGGTTTTCATCCACAAGGAGGTCATCTTTTTCCCTCTACACAACCAACCATGATCAATACCATCTTAGTTCAGGCTGTCCCAAGGTACTAGTAAATTCCTCTTGACTACTACTGCTATAACTTTGACTGCTTCCTTTTTCATCTTTCCTTCTGCCGAGAGTCTATCGAAAACAGCTTTTCTATCTTCACAAGATAAGACTAAGATCTGCATACACACTACGCTCCCTAAACCCCATTAGTAGGGTTTCACTGAATTGTTGTTGTTGTTATTGTACTACGACTCCTTGTTTGATAGAATTTTTTTGTATAATCATATGGTATTAGGAATAATTTACGGGTCGGATTAATCTGGATTCTAATCTACTAAAGAGAGAAGTGCTCTGTACCAAGTGTAGTTCTTCATTTTTTTTGAGCTAGAGCTAGAAACCTTCAATTAACGAGGAGGGATCTCATCCGTCCCACCAATACTCTTGTTGGTGGTTGATAGAAAAAAATTTCAGCTGCATATTAAAGATTTTAAGTGGATAGAATGAATTGATAATAATTCTTATGTCCTTTTCTTGTTTCTTCAATTGAATTAACAGCAAAGAAGTGCAGCGAGCCATGGATACCAAGATGAGAAACTAGTTGAAATTGCCAGAGAAGCTAAGCAAAGGTTGGATGAAAGGCTAAGTGCACAATGGAAATCAGAAAAGAAGAGGTAAAAGTCCAAGTTTCCCCAACCCCTTACTTTTTGGTCTTTCTTTTACCCTTTATCTACTTAAGCGGATCAATAATTTTAATTTGATGTGTTCAACATTTAACGATCTTATCATTGAATCAATTGTGCTAATGAAATATGTTCAAAATTTGATTTTTGTTGTAAATTCAATAACTCTTTCACATATATATTTGAATTCCGTGTCAAAAATGTCAGATTCAATTGAAGCGATCCGCCCATATTTATCTCACTTGGCACTGATTGTATATTTCATTTGTTGTAACGGAAAAGGCCTAGAAATGCCACTCGACTTTCAGAGATGGTCTATCCATGCCATCCGTTAAAAAAATGCTCATTTCATGCCACTGCCGTTAAAGAAATGGCCCATCCATGCCATTATTGACTAACGGCAGTGGCATGGATGGGCCAAATAATTCTCTCCCCAAATTCACAGGTTGTGGGGCATTTTGGACGATATCAAGTGTCACCAAGGCAGATTCTCCATATGTAGTTGCCACCATTGCATTATTTTGTTGTTGTCCTATGTTTTGCAATTTGTTCTTGCTCTTACTTACAGGACCTGTGCTAAACGTAGTAGGATTTACAGGTATGGCACTTACCATTGCATCCAAAAGCTTTCTCTCCTCCTCTGAAATAACTGGATTAGTAGTCTCCAATTGCTGCTGCCCAGATTTTTCTCGATCACCTGTAGGACTTGTAGCTGGAACAGTCTGCCTTGTAGTTGGTTCTACAGCTTGACTTAAGCTTCTAGTTGGAGAATTGCTATTAGCACCTAGAGTGTCCTGCTTGGAAGATGTTGCTACATCTTGAAACAACATTCCAGCTGCTGCATTTGGCATAGCAGCTATACCTGTTCCACATTTTTGCTGCCTAGTTTTAGGCACAAATACTGGTGCTTTTGCGTTATATTTGTTGCTGGAAATTGCCATTGCAGGACTGCCTATTTTTGGTACAGATGGTGAACCAACTGAGAGTAAGCCTTCCTCTTCACTCTCTTGATCATCATCCTCACTCGAATTCCCAACATACGCATCACCATAATCTTCCTCATCATCATACTCGCGTTGGTCTGACCATAGCTTAGATTTGATTGCTATCTCCCTCAAATTTGCCTTTATAACTTCATTGTTATTTCCAGATGACCACATCAACTCACCTCTATATTCACCACAAGACTCCAAAGACTGTGATGACACCTCATAAACTGAGGTGTTCAATATGACCATTAGTTGTTTAACCATGTTAGTATGCATCATCATTGCATTCTGAGAGTCTTTGATGATTTGTTCAACTTGAGGGCTGGAAAAATGCAATGTCGGAATGTTAGAGCTATGTGCCTTACCACTTAGTTCCTCCATCCCATTTTTCTTTGAAGCCTGTTGTCAACACCAACTTCCATAGCCGAATTCTCATTGGCTTGAGCTTCTTTTCCACTACTGGGACATGGAATTATTTGCTTGGACACCATGTCATCTTTTAGACTTGTTGAATCCAGTTGCTCATCCTTTATAGCTGCCAGTGCATCAAAAACATTTGGGATGGCCACCAAACTATTGTCATTTCGTCGAACACCTTGGACCTGTCGTTTTGGTGATAGCCCTTTCTTTGTCGGAGATTTTTTGGTAGTTACCACATTCCAATCTTCTCCTTTTTTGTTTTGATCCTTCCCCTTATCATCATTATTTTTGTATCCAACCTTATCTTCCAATAATTCACCTGTATTTCTTCTTTTGTCTCCTCCAAAGGCCTGGGTCTCACCATAATTACAGACCCCTGGTGCTGCACTTTGCCTAGCAATTTTACTGCCTAAGTTATGGACCTCACCTCCTGCTACAACATGTGGATCCTTAGCCCTTGAATCTTGCACCATATCCCTCAATCACTACCTGCCTTATCCTTAGTTTGCACAGCCTCACCAGCTCGTTCAACAACTGCCTTTAAACCTGTAGCTATTGGTACACCAGTGTCATCATTCCTAGACTGCAACTTATCAAAAGCTTCTACAACTTGATTTATTGCATTAAGAATAGTTGCTAAAGCTTTTTTAGCTGGCACATCTCTTGTAGGTTTAGGTGGTCCCTTATCAATCATTGAACCAACACCAATAGACACACCTTTACCTGCTTGATTTGTCACAGCCTTATTGTTCCCATTACTAACTTGTTTTCCTTCTTCAATTTGCAATACCTGTTGCGCGACCAGATTTTCTTTTGTTGTTTCACCTCCCTGTTTACCATCATTCTCTGATACATCCTTACCTATTTGTCCAGCTCTTTAAGCGTTTAGATAGTCCCTAGCATCCCCTTGCAACTTGTCAATAGTAGTTACCTCCTTTCCATGCAGATTAACGTCAATGTTTACATCCTCTGCTATCATCTCCCTTCCAGCTTGTTTTTTTATAATTCTACAAGCCTTTCCGTCATGTCCTTGATGCTTGCAATACGTGTAATATTTAAGAAGATTGTCATACACAACTTCCTGATAGTGCACGATTGTTTTACCTGTAATTTTGTCAACCATCAAAATTTTCACCTTTTTAGGGTATTTGTCCAACAGATCAAGAATGATCTTAACTCTAGCAGCACTAGGCCTAGTTCTATCTTGTGTTGCCTTGCCACAACAATAGATTTACCCACAGCTGAAGCAATAGACCTCAATGATCTCTTAGAGAAGCAATTAGGCGGCAAACCTGGAAAAGAAATCCACACCACTGCCATGGACGTTTCCTCTTTAAGATTGAATCCTAACGTCCATAGAAAGGTTCTGAAAAAGAATTCATCTTCTTTTGCCTTGGCATATCCAGTTGATCTTGATAAACACTTAACATAATTATTGTATAGAACAAATCTAACTAAAATATGGCAAAATTCCAGCAATCCTATGTTACAACGACCTTGAATATCGAATTGCGACGAGAAAACTTTTATAAACTCTTGAAGATCAGGTTTCCCATGTGAAAATTTCATGATAACAGCCTAATGCAATCCTTCCTCTCTTGTGAATTGATTAATATCATCCATTGAGAATTCTATCGTTGGTTCACCATGCACGATTGTCACAGGAGCCAACTCGACTTTGGACAAAGTTGCGGCAGATTGTTTTGGACGTAACTGATCAGCATATAGCTGTTTTGGAATGTTGTTTTATTGTTGTTTCGTTAGCTCTTTGAATCATCTCTCCCACAACCAAATGTTGGGGAGAGATCGCAGCAGCCATGGCTGCCCTAGACAACCATGAAATCACCTAGAGAGAGAAAGAAGAGAGAGGAGGGAGCATTTGAGCGTTGATGGGTGGGTTTGGTTTAGGGTTTTTTTAAAGCAAATATACCACTAGGCAGGCTGCCTAGTGGCTAATATATAAATAAAGCAGCCCAAAAACTGTGTCCAAAGTTTACAAGATGTCCAAAGCAAAGTAAAGTAAGTATGACAATACTAAATACTAGGAAGGCTAACCAACTAAAATGACTAGCTATTACAACATGACCAACTGAATGCTTCTTTTTCCTGTAGATGTGTGTGAATTCTAATGCCCATTTCATATACCAAGTAGCACCTATCAAGCTCTCACCAGACGCCAAGGTATGAATGGTATAGGCAATTAAGGACTCCAAGCAGCAACTCCACAGAACTGAAGCAAACAAAGTCTTCCAAGCATGAATGTTGATCCCATATGATTGATCTGAACTTGTCACCTGCTCACTCTTCAAACTTATCATGAATATTGTACTACCATCCCCAGAATGAGTATGTAACCACACTAATACCACTGAGAAATGATAGCACAATACCAACAGTAATAGAACTAATGAAGTGTGTGACAAAATATTATTGTGTGGTGTCCAGGATGCTAAATCAAACTCATAGAGGAGTTTTATCTTAGACATGAATCTGAAACCTATCCACATTGAAATCCAGCTTTGAACCTCTAAATAAGTCAAAAATATTGGACTGCACATTGCCTCAAATAGTAAGGACAATACTAAGGCTGTGCAAAGTACATTCCTACTGTCCAAGATAACAAACAACACAACTGCAGAGGAATCCAATCCAGAAATGATGTCTATAAAGTGTACTGATATACCTTGAGATCCTATGGATGATCCTGCCATACCTTTATATGAAACAACCATTCTGAAAACTGCTAAATCACTCCCAGACTGAGCATGATAACATGCTGATACCACTGAGAAGCCATTCAACAATGTCCAAAAGAATGCAAGACAAGGTTTTGGCAGTGCACAAGTTAGATTGTACATCAATCAGTTGCTTTCCTCTTGGCAATCCTAACTCTAAGGTTAGGAATTTGAGCTTTGTCCATATTGATTAATACTTTTCCTTCAGATGTCAACTCATGAAATGTGTGAAAGATGATTGTACCTGCAAAAGAGCAAATAAGGTTAGCTAAAAATCAGCAACTTTGTTTCCCTCCCTTAGCACATGTTAAAACAGCACATTGTATGAGTTCTTTATCTCCTTGATCCTTCTCACTTCTGCCCCTATATAGCACGGTGTCTCCCATTCATCATCAATGATCTTCCTCATCACTAGAGAATCAGTTTCCATGATCAAAGGATGAAGCTGCCTCTCTACACAGAATAACAGTCCTTCAACAATAGCCTTTGCTTCAGCCACAATATTAGTTGCCTCACCTATCTCCCTTGCCTTTGCAAATACCAAGTTCCCCCTATGATCTCTAACACAGAATCCATAAGAACTAGGGCCCGGATTTCCCCTTGATGTTCTATCTGTATTGCACTTGAACCATCCTTCATATGGAAATTGCCATGTGACTCTCTTAGTGACTACACCTGGCTTGTAGTTTTCAAAGAAATTGATCATCTCTGGCCCCAGTAAAGGAATCCTAGGAAGCCAAGGGTACCTCACCTTTGCCAAATAATACAAGGTCTTACTAACTTTATGGATAACTCTACTACAAGACATTGTCTCCCCATGCTTGATTGTATTTCTTCTCTTCCAAAGCTCCCAAAGAATCACTGCAGGAGCTGCCTGAAACAATGGTAAGCTTAGGACAACACTTTGCATTCCACCATTCTCTTACAACCTAATGTACCTGTACCATATTGATCACCAAACCAGCAGCCTGTGTAAAAGACCTCCACACATTAGGGTTTAGGTTTTTTTTAAGCAATCCACTGCTGAGAGGATTTTGGGGTGGCTAGATTAGGGTTTTTTGGGTGAGAGACGGAAAGGAGAAAATGGGGAAGGGTCTCTAGGTCTAGGAGGGGGGGGGGTTAGGACGGTTATAAAGGGGTGGAGGGTCAGTTCTGGTCCGTTGGATCATAGGGAATGAAGGGCTGAGATCAGACACCCTAAAACGGCGTCGTTTTTGTTTAATGGGGGGCTGGACCGAATAAGCTAAATTTGGGCCTGGATTTGGGGCGGGTTTGGGGTGTAAATCAGCCCAATCGAACTTTAAAAATAGCCTTCTCTTCTTTCTTTCTTTCTTTAATCCTTTTTCTTTTCTTTTCTTTAATTAATGAATCCTAAAATTAGAATCCTAAATTATCTAAATTGTAAAATTATACTAATTATCTAATTAAAATAATTATAAAGATTACTTGATCCTAAATAAGAAAAAAAAATCACTAATCTAAAAATAAAAAGGTAAAATGTAAACGTGAGCGATTTTTGTGATTTTCATTTTGAATAAAACAAATAATTAACTAATTAATCCTAAAAGTGTAAAAATAAAACCTAAATGCCATACATGGTATTTTTGATATTTTTCATGATTTTAAAGAAAAAAATATGCACAGAAAATACGAACAATTAACACAAATTCCTACAAAAATCATATATAAGCAAACAATTGGAGGAAATCTATTCTCTTAGATTTTATAGGAATAATTCACATAGGGTAAAACTCACACAGTATTAAAATTCCACAACTAGTATAAAATGTGTCCAAGCTGTGTGAGATATAGCTGATGAAGAGGATGGTTGGTTTTTTGGTTAGTCACGTGTCTCGCTATGGAAACACTAAACAGTCTTTACACTGCTTTTCTGGTAAGTCTTGTCATTTAGCTATGATGAGCAAAAAAGAATTAAAAAGTGGCTACAAAATGACTTACTAAGTACTATATATGAAAGATAAGTAACATGGGAGGGGAACTTTTGTTGGTCTGCAGAAAACTTTAGTGCCTAAAAACCTGCCAAGATTCATCAAAGCAAAGTTCACTTGACAAAAAAGCTTCTTCTTTTCAGGTGAGGTAAAATATAATATTCTTTGAGAACAAAAATGATTTTGACGTGGATCTTTAATGATTGTTCTTTAACTTTTGCTTTTCTCATGACTATCATGTTTTATAGGAAGAAACTGATCAGTATAAGTCAAGAACTTCCTTCTGATTTATAACAGAAGCTATTTGCAGACAAAGATAATTGCTTGTGTAGTAGTATATAGTGCTATGTGGAGAGTTGGACCTATTTGTTGGTTTTCTTCTTCTTGAGTACTTTGTGTAAAAATGGCTGGTATGCTTCCTGGTGTTGAACATGCTAGAAGGAGGAGATTTCATCATGAGAGGGGTGATAATTGTGGTTTTTCATCCACAAGGAGGTCATCTTTTTCCCTCTACACAACCAACCATGATCAATACCATCTTAGTTTAGGCTGTCCCAAGGTACTAGTAAATTCCTCTTGACTACTACTGCTACAACTTTGATTGCTTCCTTTTTCATGTTTCCTTCTGCCGAGAGTCTATCGGAAACAGCTTTTCTATCTTCACAAGATAGGACTAAGATCTGCATACACACTACGCTCCCTAAACCCCATTTGTAGGGTTTCACTGAATTGTTGTTGTTGTTATTGTACTACGACTCCTTGTTTGATAGAAATTTTTTGTATAATCATCTGGTATTAGGAATAATTTACGGGTCAGATTAATCTGGATTCTAATCTACTAAAGAGAGAAGTGCTCTTTACCAAGTGTAGTTCTTCCTTTTTTTTTGAGCTAGAGCTAGAAACCTTTAATTAACGAGGATGGATCTCATCCGTCCCACCAGTACTCTTGTCGGTGGTTGATAGAATGAATTGATAATAACTCTTATGTCCTTTTCTTGTTTCTTCAATTGAATTAACAGCAAAGAAGTGCAGCAAGCCATGGATACCAAGATGAGAAACTAATTGAAATTGCCAGAGAAGCTAAGCAAAGGTTGGATGAAAGGCTAAGTGCACAGTGCAAATCAGAAAAGAAGAGGTAAAAGTCCAAGTTTCCCCAACCCCTTACTTCTGGTCTTTTTTTTTTAACCCTTTATCTACTTAAGCGGATCAATAATTTAAACTTGATGTGTTCAACATTTAACGATCTTATCACTGAATCAATTGTGCTAATGAAATATGTTCAAATTTTGATTTTTGTTGTAAATTCAATAACTCTTTCACATATATATTTGTATTTCGTGTCAAAAATGTCAGATTCAATTGAAGCGATCCGCCCATATTTATCTCACTTGGCACTGATTGTATATTTCATTTGTTGTAATGGAATCCAGGAGTACTATCAATAATAGACAAAAAATGCAAGGGGTGGTGAAGATTAGGCCAATATTGGGGATGAATGATTTGCAAAAAGAAGTGTTTAGATTAAAGAAAAGTGTGTCAAAAAAGTTCATCAATTGGGCAAAGTTGGGGTGGAAATCTTCAGAACAAGATGAATGTGCCATTTGCTTGGACAAATTCAGGAAGAGGGACAACCTTATACAATTGCCTTGTGCCCACAAGTTCCATTCCAATTGTTTGGTGCCATGGCTTGAGTTTAATTCGCATTGTCCTTGTTGCAGAATGGAAATCTTGACCATTCGATAATCTTCTCTGTATCGTACCAATTTTATCGGATGTCCACGAAGAACGTCTTAACTACATATTAAGTAGAAAAGAAACGAGAAAACAAAAGATGCATCTTTTCGTTTCGTGCCCGAAACTTCTAAAATAATATAATATAAAAGCTTTCTTGTTATCAAGCTTAGTGACTCTTAAGTATTTGAGATTGTGCCATATACATATATGTAGGGGTGTACATGGACCGAGTTGGTTCGGTTTCTATCAAAACCAAACCAAACCAATTATATCGGTTTGGATTGGTTCGGGTTTGTCGGGTTTTTCGGGTTTTCGGGTTTTTTTGTTACATGAATATTATTTCAATCTTACGTTATTAAAATTATAGATAACGCTTTGATAAGTAAATATATGTTTAGTAAATATGGAAAAAATTGACAAACATATGATCTATTAAAATATTCTAATGGGAGAAATTTTTTAGTAACACATGATAGTTATTTTCTTAGTCGTCTAACAATAATTTTTTGTTAATTTACGCTTTCAAGGTTAATACATGAGAGGATCCCAAATATTTCTACATTTTCTAAAGAAATATCACTACAAAGTCTTAAAAATATAAATAAAATTTATATATTTATATGTCGGTTTGGTTCAGGTTTTTTTACTCAATACCAAACCAAGTCAAACCAAACCTAGTCGGGTTTTTTAATCGGTTTGGTTTGATTTTTCGGTTTGGTGCGATTTTCCGGTTCGGTTTGAACACCCCTACATATATGTATGTGAATCATAGGTATACATTGGTTGAACTAAATATACATATTTGAAACTTATACTATAATTCAGAACTCATGTCATCTAAATTCTATGTACGCCACTAGAACAAAGGGCAGCAGTGAAGAAGCAGCAGCACCTATGTTGGCACAAGATTGATGTCTTCCGCTAGGACGAAATAATTTATTTCTATTATCAAGAACTACATAATTTTTCCTATCTCAGAAAATTAAGAGAGCAATATTCAAATAACATTATCCTTTTGAAACGGAGAAAATACTACTTTTTCATTATACATGATAGAAACAACACATTAGTCTAACCATATTTAACTGTTACCTTTAAGTTCTAAACTGATTTATTAAAAGAACCGAGCTCAAAAAATACAAACTAGATTAGTTTATGCTGACTTAATAGAGTAATTCCAATATATGTCTTAAAGAGCTACTTAATTCTACCTGAGAAATATGATTTTAATTTCCTGATCTTTAAGACTGATATGGTTTGGCTAAAAAAATTACGAATTCATATATATAAATCATACCGGACAATAGATACTTAAATCAAATATTCAAACTTCAAAAACAATTAAAAAATCATAAGAAAATAAACTTTAAAATCAATAAAAGAGGCAAATCACCTTTTGGTTGTGATGGAATAAATATAATCCTTATATTTCTAGTTATAAGTCTATGATTCAACATAATAAGCGTTTCCTCTTTTACTAACGTTAGGTATTTTGAATCTAAGTTAATCGAGTCTCAAAGTTGAGATAATATACTTCAAAAATTACAACTCTAAGATTCGATATAATGAACGTTTTCTTACATCATCCAAAAAAAAAAAGGAACATTTCCTCCTTTACATCTTGTTTGGACGGTTGTTACCTATTGCATTGCATCGTATTATTACTTTAAATATAATGTTTGTTTTGATTGTTACTTAAATTTTATTGAATCGCATCATTAAATCTGTAGTTACGTAATAATGACAAAAATTGTCACTTTATGGAACGACAGATTTAGTGTGGCAGCTAGGGGTGTTTATAAAAACCCGAAAAACCAAACCAAACCGACCAAAAAAATCGATACTTTTTGGTTTGGTTTGGTTTTGGTTTTGAATTTTAAAAACCGATCAAATTTGGTTTGGTTTTGGTTTTAATCAGAAAAAACCCGAAAAAAACCGAACCAAACCGACTATAAGAGTAGCTATTTTAAATTTGTTATTACACCTATATATATGTATATTTTTATACAAAAATTTTATGGTAAATGTTAATAGTTTGCCACTTTTAGTATAGTTCTTTACCTTTACATTCTAGTTTGATTGCTAGTTTTCTTTTGTTAAGTGTAAGAATTCATTTCGTGTTAAAAATAATATATTTTTAGTTGAGTCCTTAAAATATTTATCACTATTTGATTCAATTATCATCAATATATCTGGGTAAATAATAGATTTTTCAAAGGGCAATTGATTTGATAGTGTTACATTGAAAATATGGTCGCCGGAGTATGTGTTTGGTAGTGTATGTTTTATATTTAAGAAAAAACCGACAAATAACCGAAAAAATCGAAAACCCGACAAAACCCGACATAAACCGAATCGAGAAAAAACCGACTTAATTGGTTTGGTTTGGTTCTAATATTTGAAAAACCGACTTACTTGGTTTGGTTTCTTTTTAGGGAAAAACCGATCCAAACCGAACCATGAACACCCCTAGTGGCAGCGTCGTTATCTTGTTTTTTCTCTCATCTTGCCCTTCTTTATTATTAAATAATCATATTTTATCCTTTACCATACTCTTTTATATAATAATTCTATTCCGTGTCTTTCTTTCTTTTTTTCTTAGTAATATTACAAGTTTATTTTTTTTAATTGTTGGTGCGTGACATCATGAAAAAACGACAAACAATACAATCTATCCAAATGTTATATTCATCAAACTATATAGTATTATATAATACAACATGATATATTATGAAATGATAGGTAGTAACAATCCAAATTAGCTGCTAATGACCTTAGACATTTCGAATCTGAATTAATCGGGTCCCAAATTGATACTATATCATACTTCAAAAGCCCAAAAAAAAAAAAGAGGTGAAATATTATTGTCGTAGGGGGTGGGGTGGGTGGTAGGTGTTGGGGAGGGAGAGGGCAAAGGTTTGCATTTCCTGGGAGGTTCCCGGGAGGAAAGACAGTCAAAACTCCCAAATTCCTCATTCCTTAACTTCTACGACATAGAATCATTCAAACTTTTAGATCTGAACAAACATTGTCCAAAAAGAAGAAGAAGAAGAAAAATTCATAAACCCCTTTGCACAATTTCTTCTTCTTCTTCTTCTTCTTCTTCAAAAACCCTTTGCACAATTTCTCAGTAATATCATAAACCCATATACAAACAAGACCCAAATCATACAAAAAAACACAAAAGATTGGATTTTTAAATCAATGAAATTAGAAAAAACATGATGGAACTCAAACCCCTTAATTTGGTTCCACCTAATAGACCCCCACCAGGTCTTAATTTCTTTCCAAGCCTCAATCCACCACAAAAGACTTTAACTTTCCACAAATTTTTAGTCCTTTTTCTAACTTTTATAGCATATGCAGCTTTTCATGCCTCAAGAAAACCTCCAAGTATAGTAAAATCAGTTCTTGGCCCTGAGATCAAAGCCCAAAATGGCACTAATGGGTGGGCCCCATTTGAGGGTCCAAGTGGGCCCCACCGTTTAGGGGAGCTTGATCTTGCATTCTTGTTAGCATACTCAATTGGGATGTATTTTGCTGGACATATTGGTGATAATATTGATTTAAGGCTTTTCTTGACTGTTGGAATGCTTGGTAGTGGCATTTTGGTTATTGCTTTTGGTTTAGGTTATTTTCTTGATGTGCATTGGCTGTTATTTTTTGTAACTGTTCAGATTTTATGTGGGTTGTTTCAGTCTATTGGTTGGCCTTGTGTTGTTGCTGTAATTGGAAATTGGTTTGGGAAGGCTAAGAGGGGGTTGATAATGGGAGTTTGGAATTCAAATACCTCAGTTGGTAATATTATTGGTTCTTTAGTTGCTTCATCTGTATTGAGTTTTGGTTGGGGTTGGTCATTTTTATTGCCCGGGATATTCATTTTGGTCGTGGCAGTGTTTGTGTATATGTTTCTTGTAGTGAGTCCTGATCATATTGGTTTAGAATTGGCTTCAAAGGAGATTGAGATGAATGTTGAGGGAGTTGCATTGGTTGGTAAAGAGACAGGTGAAGCTGAAGAGGAGGGAGTCGTCGTGGAACCCGAAACTGAGGGTGCAATTGGGTTCTTGCAAGCCTGGAGGTTACCAGGAGTTGCACCCTATGCATTCTGCTTATTTTTCTCTAAGCTAGTGGCCTACACTTTTTTGTATTGGTTGCCCTTCTACTTGAGGCAAACAGGTACTTATTTCGCCGAACTTTTACTAGGAAAAAACTACTTTTTGACGCTACTTGATTAAGTTGAGTATTGTTTCCATTTTGGTCATTGACAACGCTACCATCCTATTTTCTATATGAATAACTCGACTTGAATGATAAGAAATTGCTGCTTTCCTCTTACGCTGGAGTATTTGAGATTGGAGATGCGTTTGGTTGTTTCATTGCATATTGTGTTTATTTGCTTATGCTAGACGAGCATAGGGGTAGCAAAGCCTTCGCTTGCTTAGTTTGGGGTTTGAAACGGTTATGGTGTTCAAAATCAGCTCTTAATCTGCTGAGCATGATATTAATTAACATACAATTGCTCTGTTTATGAGTAAAGTTTTCCCCTGTTCTACATTGACGAGCCTAACAAAACATTTTTTTTTAAAAATCTAATGTCATTTGTGAAAAAAATTTAAGCTTCGTTTCAACCACTCCTGCATGGGTTGCACACTTACAATTTTGTTGTTTTTGCAGTTGTTGCTGGTGTGCAGCTATCTCACAAAAGTGCTGGGATCCTTTCGACAGTTTTTGATATTGGAGGAGTCGTTGGAGGGGTTTTGGCAGGGGTCACATCGGACATAATTGAAGCTCGTGGGGTTACTTCCATTGTATTCTTGTTGTTATCAATGCCGGCCCTTCTTTTTTATCGCATATATGGGAGTGTATCTATGTTTACCAACATCACTTTGATGCTCGTTTCTGGTGCACTTGTCAATGGTCCTTACTCCCTTATTACCACAGCAGTTGCAGCAGATCTTGGTACTCAGAGCGACATAAAGGGGAACTCTCGTGCATTAGCTACTGTTAGTGCAATTATAGATGCTACTGGTTCGGTGGGGGCAGCTCTTGGGCCACTTTTAGCAGGATATATTTCAACAAGAGGATGGAACAGTGTGTTTGTTATGCTAATTCTTTCAATATTCATTGCAAGCCTATTGTTAATCCCTATTGTGAAAAATGAGATTAAAGAAAAGCTGAATGAGGGGAAATGGCTTTGGATCAGCATGATTAAAAGGTGACTTGGAATCTCTTGAAGGCAAAGCTACAAATACCTCTATTTGATTATGATAATGGTTCACGATTTGAACCTTTGAAGTAGTGCAGGAGCCCCTGTTTTTTTGTATAGATTCTTATAGCTCTCTATAGAGAAATGAGGAATTCAACAGTAGACTTTCAAGATAATGCTTATACAACTACTATTATTCTGTATAATTGAGCTGACTTTCGAGTATCATTTTTGTGCCTTTGGGATTTCTTGTAGAATGAGGTGAATGTAATGCTAGTCTTTTGAAACATATTGATGAAATAATTTTCTCACTCTACTCTCTATTTATTTATTTATTTTTTTTCTTTCTCGGTAGTCGGATTTTCAAGATTCAATTTTGTCAAAAACATAAATCGGGTATATATAATTCCAGTAGTATAAGATTTGCAGTCATCCCTCTTCTGGAATAACAAAAGACCATTTAAACCCCTTTGGGAATCACTAAATTGGATTCAGAATTTTAATATTTTTATTTTGAATTATAATTTTAGTTAATTAGTTAATTCTTGAAGAATATACAAGGCACATAAACAAGATCTGATTCATCCATTGGAGCAGCAGCAGCCGGCGGATTTGGAAGCGCGCCCGGCCATCCCCGACTGTGATCCAGGTTCCATCTTTCTTGTATTGTATTCACTCATATCTATTTACTGTTGCCTTGTCGGCAATTTTGATTGGATTAATTGCTTTTTCTATTTTTGGTGCTTAGTGGTAGTGTTTACCTAATACCCTGTGCTTATAGTGGTGGTAGTGAACGATGTGAGAGTAAGGTCATGTCCTCGGGTGGGGCTGGGGGTGGGGTCCAGGGGTGGGAAGGGGGCAAGAAAGCCTCTAGGTTGAGAATTGGGTCTTGGAACATTGGGACGTTGACGGGGAAGTCTATAGAGTTAGGTAAGATTCTTCAGAAGAGGAAGATCAATATAGCATATGTTCAGGAGACTAGATGGAAGGGTAGTAGGGCACGAGATGTAGACGAGTTTAAACTATGTTACTCAGGGAACGCTGCGGGTAAGAATGGGGTAGGTATTTTAGTAGACATGAACCTCAGGGAACTCGTGGTTGAGGTTAGGAGGGTAAATGATAGGTTGATGAGTATTAAGCTGGTAGTTGGTGGGTTTACTGTAATCGTGATTAGTGCATACGCTCCTCAGGTAGGTTTGGACCAGGAGGTCAAGAAGCAATTCTGGGAGGATTTGGACGAGATGGTGCGTAGTATCCCGCACATAGAGAAGTTGTTCATTGGCGGAGATTTCAATGGTCATATTGGGGCTAGTGCTGGGGGTTATGATGATGTGCATGGAGGGTATGGCTTTGGGGATAGGAATGAGGGAGGTAATTCATTGTTGGATTTTGCTAAAGCTTTTGATTTGGTTATAGCTAACTCGAGTTTTCCGAAGTAGGGAAGAACGACCTGGTCACTTTCCGAAATTCAATGGGCAAGACGTCAGATTGANNNCAAGGGAGTAACAACAATAACTTTCACATCCCGGCAAGGGAGATAATCAATATACTAACACCATCCCGGCAAGGGATTGATCATATCTCTTTCCATTTCTTTCATTTCTTACTCAATAGTATTTTTATTGTTCGAGCCAGCGCTCCAAAGAATTTACAATTCATAACCAATCCTCAAACCCTTCACATTATGTAGAATTCATCAATTAGCATAGAAGAGTCTCAAAAATATCAAAAATACGTGCAAACAAGGACCCACGGTCATGCTAGACACCGGTGTATAGATACTCGTCACCATGCCTATACACCGTACTCGATCATTTAGCAATTAGCAATTAATAACACACTAATCCTATTCCCTCAAGCCAAAGTTAGATCAAACACTTACCTCGGTCCAAAGAATAGCAATCAATCCTCAAATACCGCCTTTCCTCTACAATCCGACTCCGAAACAATGATATCTAGGCATAATTAATTCAATAATATCAATAAAGACTCAATGGCAACATCCCATAGCCTAGATATGAATTTCCTAACATTCTTCCAAAAATACCAAATTTAGACACCGGGCCCACATGGTCCAAACACGAGGCTCGTACCAAAACCCAATCACCCATAACCCCACGAGTTCAAATATATAATTTGTTTTAAGATTCGACCCCAAATTGAGGTTGAATCACCCAAAATTCTCAAAACCCTAACTCTACCCAAAACCCTTAATTTCTACTTTGATTTCATGATTTAGGTCTAGGAATTTGATAAATGATGATAGAAAATGAAGAAAACGAGTTAGATAATACTTACCCAAGAAGCTTTGGTAAAGGATAGCTCTAAAAATCGCCTATGGGCTGTGGAAAAGATGAACTCGTGTGTATTATGTGAAACATCCCGTCACTGGTCTGTTTTTAGGCTTTTAAAATAACTGGGCAAAAATGCCCTATGCGATCGCAGAAGAGGGGATGCGATCGCATAGGGTCAGGTTGGATGTGCTTTGCGATCGCAGAAGACACATTGCGATCGCATAGAGTAAAATAAAAGGGGGCTGAATTTTGTACAACGCGATCGCGGAAGCTGTAATGCGATCGCATAGAAGGGTTTCTGGGCCTTGGCAATTTGCTCTATGCGATCGCGGCCTGTCCTATGCGATCGCATAGAAGGAAAAACTGGGCAACAGACAGCAGCAAATTCTGCTGCATTTTCTAAGATTCAAACACCCCGAACCACCTTCGAAACACTCCCGAGCCCTCGGGGCTCCCAACCAAACACACACACTTAATCAACAACATCCTACGAACTTAACCATGCGATTAAATCGCCAAAATAACATCATAAACTAGGGGTGGGCATAAAATCCGAAAAACCGAATTCCGAACCGGACCGAATTATTTTCGGTATTTTGGTTTCGGTTTTTTTGGTATTTCGGTCTAATTCGGTACTAAATTTTCGGTATTTCGGTATTTCGGTTCGGTACTCGGTTTCAGAAATCTGAAATTTTGGTATTTCGATTATACCGAAATACCGAATTTTAAATAGGCCAGTCCACAGTCCACTACCCTACCCATCCCCAGCCCNCCTCCAACCAGAAAAACGTTACCCGTTCTAACGGCCGAAACCCCCTTCTGCGCCTCCTGAGCAAGTAGACCTAGGGTCTGATCACTCTGAAGGCTTCGCCTCATCTCAGGGTGATTTCTCTGAACACTCCCAACTTCTAGGAGAAAAAGCCTTAGGCAAACGACCCATGGAAGATCCTCCAATTCCATCCACCCCAAAGAAATCAAAAGTTGATTTCTCTGCCTCACTCGAGACTGACCTAAATTTCTGGGATACCCTAAATAGGGATCTTTTTCATTACTCTTAAGGACAAGCCCATCGCCCATGGAAGGATCGTGGATCTTGATGATATGGAAGCCCTCAACTGTAAGGTTAAAGAGCTCTTTGTTTATCAAGGGTGGGAAAAATTCCTCTCTATTCCTCCGCCTAGTGTATATGAACCCCCGGTCAAAATGTTTTATGCAAATCTTCGCTCCAGTAAACCAGATAGGCTAGAATCTCTAGTGCTAGGTAAGCACATTGTTCTTGATTGTGCCTTGTTTGACTCTCTTTTCCAATGTCATTGCTCTGGTTTCCCTACTCTTTTTAAAAATGTGTGGCCTGAGGATTTTGAAATTTCTTTTGACCAAGCCAAACATTGCATTGTTGAGTGTCCCTCTGAAATTCTTCCAAACCAATTGGGCCCCAGTGATGTAAGTTTTGAAACTCGGGTTCTAGCCCATATTGTGGCAACCACTCTGCTTCCCCGTACTGGTTCCTTTTCAACTTTCTCTCAAAGGGATACATTCTTTGTCTACTGCCTCATAACCAAACTCAAACTCAAGCTTTCCTCCTGGGTCATCAATTTCATGATAGAAAGTGCTGAAGATCCCACTAGTTTACCCTATGGCATGGCAATCTCTCATATTCTGGAAGCCTATCAAATTTCTCTATCCAACTATCCCTTCATTACTGTCTGCAAGTCCTATAATTCTAGAGCTTTTTCTAGTATGGGCTATGTGAGTATCAAGGGCTCCTGGGTTAAGAAAAGTGAGAGTGAAGCAAAGCAGGCCCCTATGGAAACTAAACCTTCATCAGTTGTTCCTTCTCCTACTCTTGTCAGTTCTGAGCTTAGTGAAAAACTTAGCTCTATTGACTCCAAACTCTCTGACATCAAGAATCTTCTTTCCGCCACTCAGTCCACTGTAGGGGTGGGCATAAAATCCGAAAAACCGAATTCCGAACCGGACCGAATTATTTTCGGTATTTTGGTTTCGGTTTTTTTGGTATTTCGGTCTAATTCGGTACTAAATTTTCGGTATTTCGGTATTTCGGTTCGGTACTCGGTTTCAGAAATCTGAAATTTCGGTATTTCGGTTATACCGAAATACCGAATTTTAAATAGGCCAGTCCACAGTCCACTACCCTACCCATTCCCAGCCCAACGCCCAAGCCCACCCACCCTTCTTTATTTTATTTCTAGCCCAGCCCAGCCCCAAGCCCACCCATCTTCTTTAAGTCTGACTTAGAGTTAGAAGAAACAAATTAACAAACCAGAACCCTTGCCCAGTTGCCCTAACTTTGTAGCAAGTATAGTGAGAGAAAGTGGACGATATCGCCCAAGCTCAGCAGTCAGCAGCATCGATTACGATTTGGCGTCGGCGATTGGGATTTTGGGGGATTTCCGACTTCGCACCCCTAGCTCCGACTCCTCACTCCCCAGTCTTCAATTTTCAAAGGTATGTTTCTACTTTCTAGCGATACCAAATTAGGACTGTGAAATCATTTGTGTTGAGAATGTTTGTAAATGCTTTAGGATTATCGAAGCCACAGAAGCAGTACTACTTACCTTAGATTCATTTTGATCCTAAACTCAGTTTAAATCTGTCCGAAATTCTGTCTCTGTTTAACATTTGAAATTATGAGAACATTAAAGCAAGAACTTGGTATCGACTGATGTTTGCCTTATCCCCTGTTGACCTGTTGTTGTGTACCGAGCTGTGTCAAAAAATACACACTTTACCTAGCAGCAGTCCCCTTCTTCCACTTTAAACACCCCAAAGACAGAGAAAAAAAAAGTCTGTGTGTGTATTACTGACTTAAGGATCCATTTAAGTCCCTTGCATGCTAATTCTGCTGTACTTAGCTAATCTTTTCCAACCAGTTTCTTTAGTCGGGGTCCAAAAATCATCAATGTGGAAAGTTAATCATGATGCAGTTTAATGAAACAACTGAATTGCAAAGAGACTGATTAGTAAAACAGTTGAAGATTATATTATAAATACAAATGCTAAAAATGGTCGTAGTAAAACATTTCAAGGTTATAATGTATATGTCGAAGTGATCAAATTCTGTGTTAACAGAATACCCGTGGTCTCAAGGATGTTAACAGAACAGAAAGAGGAAAATGAAGGCTTTGATTTATCTGACTATCAACTCTTCTCGCTTGGTTATTAGCATTGTCTTGGCAAAAAAACTGCATTAAAGAAAACTTATTCTGCTTTTTTGTTTTCATTCTCTTGGTTCATAAAACAAGGTTGTCGAATCTGGAAGAAATGTGAATGTTTGGCTTTCTTGTTAAGTCTGCTACCCTATGATTGTACCCCATGATTGTTAATTTGTGTTTATATTTGTTTAATTTTGTATAGATGGCAGATACAAGTAGAGTAAGTGATGCTGGTTCAAGTGAAAGTTTACCTATTACGGTAGATAGTAACACCAACACCATTGATACCCAAGATTCTAGAAAAAGGAAAGCCATGCAACCTAGGTCTGACGTTTGGAACCATTTTGATAAATTTGAGGTTAATGGGGTTGGGAAAGCACGATGTCGATATTGTAAACAAGCCTATGCGGCTAATTCATCTAGGAATGGAACAACAGGATGGAAGAATCATTTGCTTAGATGCAAAGAATACCCACTTAACATTGATAAAGATAATAGTCAAACAAAGATAAATTTTCAATCTTGCCAAAATGACGAAGGATCAATTTGGAAATTTGAACAAGAAGTTGTTAGGAGGGCCTTAATTGAGATGATAGTTATTGATGAACTACCATTTAGCTTTGTAGAAAATGAAGGCTTTATGAAGTTTATGAGAAAAACTCAACCATTATTTCGTCTTCCTTCTCGTAGAACAATAACAAGGGATTGTTATGAAGTTTACAGTGAAATGAAGCAAAATCTAAGAAAGTCTTTTAGAGAAGCACAACCAAAAATTTGCCTCACAACAGACACATGGACTTCACTACAAAGAATAAATTATATGTGTTTGACAGCCCACTTCATTGATAAGGATTGGAAGTTGCATAAAAGAATACTAGATTTTTGCCCTATTACTAGTCATAAG
>NW_017671868.1:138420-139524 GCF_001879085.1 Nicotiana attenuata
GGGGAGATTGACGAAGATGTCGCACATCGCATCGGAGCGGGATGGATGAAGTGGAGGCTCGCTTCCGGTGTTTTGTGTGATAGGAATGTGCTGCTAAGACTTAAGGGTAAGTTTTATCGAGTGGTGGTTCGACCGGCTATGTTGTATGGGGCTGAGTGTTGGCCAGTCAAGAACTCCCACGTGCAGAATATGAGAGTAGCAGAGATGAGGATGTTGAGATGGATGTGTGGGTGTACCAGGAGAGATAGGATTAAGAATGAAGCTATCCGGGACAGACTGGGAGTAGCCTCCGTGGAGGACAAGATGCGGGAGTCAAGGCTGAGATGGTTCGGACATGTTAAGAGAAGAAGCATTGATACTCCTGTCAGGAGGTGTGAGAGATTGGCCATGGAAAGTTTGAGAAGAGGTCGAGGTAGGCCTAAGAAGTACTGGGGAGAGGTGATTAGGCAGGACATGGCGCTGCTTCAGCTCACCGAGGATATGACCCTTGATAGGAGGGTGTGGAAGTCGAGGATTAAGGTAGAAGGTTAGTAGATAGTTTGTCGTCGTTCGCCGATAGTTAGGGGTGAGCATAAAATCCGAAAAACTGAATTCCCAACCGGACCGAATTATTTTCGGTATTTTGGTTTCGGTTTTTTCGGTATTTCGGTCTAATTCGGTACTAAATTTTCGGTATTTCGGTATTTCGGTTCGGTACTCGGTTTCAGAAATCTGAAATTTCGGTATTTCGGTTATACCGAAATACCGAATTTTAAATAGGCCAGTCCACAGTCCACTACCCTACCCATCCCCAGCCCAACGCCCAAGCCCACCCACCCTTCTTTATTTTATTTCTAGCCCAGCCCAGCCCCAAGCCCACCCATCTTCTTTAAGTCTGACTTAGAGTTAGAAGAAACAAATTAACAAACCAGAACCCTTGCCCAGTTGCCCTAACTTTGTAGCAAGTATAGTGAGAGAAAGTGGACGATATCGTCCAAGCTCAGCAGTCAGCAGCTCCGACTACGATTTGGCGTCGGCGATTGGGATTTTGGGGGATTTCCGACTTCGCACCCCTAGCTCCGACTCCTCACTCCCCAGTCTTCAATTTTCAAAGGTATGTTTCTA